>NC_056732.1:957923734-957992902 GCF_019279795.1 Protopterus annectens
GGATGAACTACTGCCCCATTAGCCTGACGAGCCTGGTCTGCAAGGCTATGGAGCATATCATCATGGAACCTATAAACAATGACATTGGTAATCTCCAAACTCTGGAGCCTACCCAGTTAGGGTTTGTAAAAGGCAGATCATGTCTCCTAAACCTGATAGACTTCTTTGAAGCGGTCACCAAAGCTGTAGATGAGGGTAAGGTGGTACACACAGCCTATCTAGATCTCGCCAAGGCTTTCAACACCATCCTCTACTCTGGAATTATAGACAAACTCACTAAACTAGGTATAAATCCCTATGTCACAAGATGGGTTACCAACTGGCTCACTGACAGAACCCACACTGTGAAAGTAGCAGACTCTAAATCCAACTTCAGACCAGTGACAAATGGAGTAAAACAAGGTTCAGTCCTAGGTCCTCTCCTGTTTGATATCTACTTCTCTGAAGAACAGGCTAACACAGAAAGTCTTTGGCTAACAAAGCTCGCAGATGACTGCAAACTGGGAGCCATAATCAAATCTCCTAATGAAGAGGACATCCTACAAAAGGGCATCACTGAGACAGATGCCTGGTATCAAAGCCATAGCCTCAAGCTCAATGCCAAAAAGTGCATTGCTATCCCTTTTGGTAAAAACTCTGTACGCATGAACTACCACATAGGCAGTAGTCTACTTAACACCGAAAGTGTGATAAGAGACCTTGGGACACAGGTGGACAGTAGTCTCTCCTTTGATAATCACATTGCCTCAGTAGTCAGGAAATCCTTCTACGTGTTACCCCTCATCACAAAAGGTTTCTCATCCAGGAAAAAAGAAATCATTGTTCCCCTCTCTCATCACTCTTTAGGCTCATTATAGAGTACAATGTCCCTTTTGGTATGCACCTCACAAGACATCTACAAAAAATGGAAAGGCCATAGAAATACCTCACAAAGAGGATTACCAGCCTTAAGCAGATGCCCTATGGAGACCGTCTCTAAAAACTATATAAACACAATGCGCCAAGGTAACACACAATAACGTTTAATAAAAAGAAAAAGTAAAAGACAGAGGTGAGCACTTTCGCAACAATAGTTGCTTCATCAGACAAAGATCAAGTGAATAGCACTGCTTAAATAGGTAAAAAAACAATTATCTCATCAATTAATGATGTCTTACACCAAAAGTTATTTAAAGAGACAGTTACAACATGAGCATAGTAATGCTATGAATAAGATATAAAATGCTGAATAAATACTGCATAAAATACATTTGCATATGCATAAAATGTAATATAATAAAGGTAACAACAAAAATAAAAATGAACAATAAAAACTGTCAATGTTTAAGGCGTCTAGCTTTCAAGAATGGAATCAAAGAGGTGGTACCATTGAGGCTTGGGTATCTTTCTGCATTAAGTTTCAGTATCCATTTCTGTTCATGGCTCTCTATAACATTTTCTATATCTCCACCTCTCAGATTTCTATATATTTGTTGCAAGACAAAGAATTTGAAGGAATGAGAAGAGTTTGTGCACATAATATGATTAGCAAGTGCATTTGTTTGCTTATTATTCCTAATGTCACGGATATGTTCTAAAATTCTGTCTTTAAAAAGCCTATTAGTTTTGACAATGTAGAAGGCAAGACATTGCTGGCAAAAACAAAAGTAAATGACATCAGTAGTCTTGCAATCTGAATAATTGTTGGAATGTAGTTTAAAATGTCTGGTTGGATGAATATATATGTTTTTACTGTATATATATGGGCATGCACTACATGATCTACATGGAAAAGTGCTGTGACGGGTGGAAATGCATGTAGTGTTGCGTGGTTCACTGTTGCAAAGATGCTGTTTAAGTGACCTATTGTTCCTAAAGCTAAAGCGTGGAGTATTGGCAATTGTGGCATTAAGGTTAGGGACTTCTTGTAACAAATGCCAATGTCTCCTAATAACATCAGTGTATTGGTTAATGTTACTAGCAAACTGGAACACAACTCTAAAATCATTACTAGTCGGAACAACATTGTTATCAGCAGAATCATTCCTAGTAGATTGAAAGTATGGTCTACATCTGGTATGTCTCATTTGCCAAGCATTGGAAATAGTCTTATCAATGTCAGTATCATGGTAACCCCTTTCCAGAAAATCAGATTTTAAACTGTTAAGTGCAATCTCTGCATTCTCACCTTTATCATGTAGTCTTAAGGTCCTAAAGACTTGGCCTTTAAGTACATTCTTAGGTATATGTTTAGGGTGCATGCTGGATTTATGTAAATGTGTGTTCTTTCTAGTCGGCTTAAAATAAATAGTACTATTTAACTGATTTAAACTAGACCTAGTAATGTGTATATCAAGAAAGTTGATGTCAGTGGCAGAAATCTGGTGAGAAAATCTCAAAAAATCAGTGGTGGCGTGTAGGTATTGTAAAAATGAGGTAAAGTCTGAACCATTACCTTTCCATAACATGAAGACATCATCTAGAAAATGTACATACCATAGTACTTGTCCTAAGAAAGGATTCTTGTCAGATAGAATGGTAACTTCTTCCCAGCAAACCAAGGTAAGGTTGGCGTAGCTGTTGGCACAGGGAGTCCCCATGGCTACGCCAACCTTCTGTAAATAAAACTGTTCTTGGAATGTAACAATGTTATTTTCCAAGATAATTTCTAGTAAACTGCAAATCAATTGAATTTTGGTATTATTAAAACACTTGTTAACTGTCAGAAACTCTCTTGCCATTTCAATGCCCCATGTATTGGGTATGCTGGTGAATGGTGATTCTATATCCATGGTAACCAAGACAAAATCTAAATCCATATCAATACTATCCATTCTGTTGTGTAACCTTGTTAAGAACATCTTGGTATCCCTTAGTATAGTATGACAATTCTCTAAAAGGCTGTGTAGGCAGCCTTCAACATATATAGAAAGGGGTTCAGTGCACCAGCCAGCCCCTAAGACTATGGGCCGCATTGGTGGTGTGTAAAGATCTTTATGGACCTTAGGTAGACCATAAATCCTAGGGACAACAGGTTTAGTAATATTAAAATATTTAAAAAGTGGTTCATCAATTAAACCAGTAATAAGTAGATCAAAAAGGAAAAATGAAACTTTATCAATAATTGCATTTACAGCAGGTTTAGAAATGCACTGGTATGTATCAGTGTTTAATAAAAGTTTTTCCATTTGTTGTACGTATAGTTATTTATCTAAGAGAACTATACCACCACCCTTATCTGCTTGTTTAATAACCAGAGAGTGTAAATTCAATTCGTTCAGAGCTCTCTGCTCTTCTGAAGTCAAATTACAAAAAGAGTAATCATTGCTATCAGATACACTTATTTCTCTGAATGTAGTTTCACATATATCAATAAATCTTTGAACCCCAGGTGGAGTAATTGGTATAAATGTACTAGGTTGTTTGTAAATATTTTGCACATTATCTGTATTTACTGGAAACATACATTTCAACAATAAATTTCTCCCTAGTAGCCTTAGATCTTTCAACATTTCAGTTATATCTGCCTTCCTCGCAGGTACAAATGATAACCCTTTATTTAGTACATTAAGTTGTTCAGGATTAAGTTCAAAAGAGGAGATATTAATAACCAAACCTGTAGTTATATGCACCTCCTCTTGTGTAGTTGAACTGTTCCTTCCATCTGGTTGGTCCTGGATATGTGTCCATTGTACGGAAGACTCTTCGTTCGAGTTCTGAAAGGAAGTGCTGCCTTTAGAGTGAAGTTGCCCTTCTTGGTGGTGTCTAAAAAACACTTGTGCCGCTTCTGCTCGCCTTTAAATTAGAATCCACAGTTGCAGAGTTATTAGAAATGTGCGATGGTGTCGGTAGAGGTATATTCTTCGTTTTATGTCCCGTTTTTTCTTTTACGTTGTTAGAGATCTTGCTATCATTTGATACAATAGCTACATCCTGTTGAACACTATCAATGCATGCAGCATTTGAAAGTACTCTTGCTGTAGCTGCCAGATCAGTAGAGGAACCGGAAATAGTACCGGAAGTAGTAGCTCTAGTTGTGCGCTCATTTAAAGCGATGCTGTGAGCGCTATTTGGCATAAGGTTCCCTTCAGTTGTTCTATGCATGTTTTCTCTGAGCCATGAGAAAACGTTATTATTAGCAAAGCCACATTTATCTCTGTTTAATTTAGATAGTTCAGTTGTTTGCAGCTTTTTTTCATAAGCGATTATACTATCTTGCAACTGGCTCATCTTATTGATGGTAATATCTGGTGAGAAACTCTCAGTAATATTGGACTCTAAAGCAATGATTTCTGCTTTCAACTCAAGTTCAAGATGTGAAAAACATTCCAATAAAAGTTCTATGTATTTGGAGCTAAACTGTAAGTTAAGCTCTTGCCATTTACGCAGTAAGACAGGATAGGTTTCTCCATGAGTAGACATGTTGAGTATTCTGAGACCATAAGGGATAATCTTGGCTTCCAGTGAAGCTTGTAAGTGCAGGCGCTGCCATTGTAGCCTCTTGTATTTATACATTAAGTTTTCCAAATTTTTATATTGCTCAAGAAACTCAGGTATGCGTTGAGTAGTTGAAGTATCATTGAAACCATCACATAAGTCCATATTCAAAAGTGGGTTTACTGGAATATCCAGAATTCGTAAAAGACGATGGTGATATCCATCCATAGTCACTTCAATAGACGAATCCTCCATAAACGCATGTGCCCTTTAGCCGAATTAAAACAAAATAGAAACAAAAAAGAAATGGCTGTGGGTAAAACCAAGGTGCAAAAAAATAAGTAAAAATATAAACACAATGCACCAAGGTAATACACAATAATGTTTAATAAAAACAAAAAGTAAAAGACAGAGGTGAGCACTTTCGCAACAATAGTTGCTTCATCAGACAAAGATCAAGTGAATAGCACTGCTTAAATAGGTAAAAAAACAATTATCTCAACAATTAATGATGTCTTACACCAAAAGTTATTTAAAGAGACAGTTACAACTTGAGCATAGTAATGGTATTAATAAGATATAAAATGCTGAATAAATACTGCATAAAATACATTTGCATATGCATAAAATGTAATATAATAAAGGTAACAACAAAAATAAAAATGAACAATAAAAACTGTCAATGTTTAAGGCGTCTAGCTTTCAAGAATGGAATCAAACAGGTGGTACCATTGAGGCCTGGGTGTCTTTCTGCATTAAGTTTCAGTATCCATTTCTGTTCATGGCTCTCTGTAACATTTTCCATATCTCCACCTCTCAGATTTCTATATATGTGTTGCAAGACAAAGAATTTGAAGGAATGAGAAGAGTCTGTGCACATAACATGATTAGTAAGTGCATTTGCTTGCTTATTATTTCTAATTTTACGAATATGTTCTAAAATTCTGTCTTTAAAAAGCCTATTAGTTTTGCCAACGTAGAAGGCAGGACATTTCTGGCAAAAACAAAAGTAAATGACATCAGTAGTCTTGCAATCTGAATAAGTGTTGGAATGTAGTTTAAAATGTCTGGTTGGATGAATATATATGTTTTTACTGTAGATATATGGGCATGCACTACATGATCTACATGGAAAAGTGCCGTGATAGGTGGAAATGCATGTAGTGTTGCGTGGTTCACTGTTGCAAAGATACTGTTTAAGTGACCTATTGTTCCTAAAGCTAAAGCGTGGAGTATTGGCAATTGTGGCATTAAGGTTAGGGATCTCTTGTAACAGATGCCAATGTCTCCTAATAACATCAGTGTATTGGATAATGTTACTAGCAAATTGGAACACAACTCTAAAATCATTACTAGTCAGAACGACATTGTTATCAGCAGAATCATTCCTAGTAGATTGAAAGTATGGTCTACATCTGGTATGTCTCATTTGCCAAGCATTGGAAATAGTCTTATCAATATCAGTATCATGGTAACCCCTTTCCAGAAAATCAGATTTTAAACTGTTAAGTGCAATCTCTGCATTCTCATCTTTATCATGTAGTCTTAAGGTCCTAAAGACTTGGCCTTTAACTATATTCTTAGGAATATGTCTAGGGTGCATGCTGGATTTATGTAAAAGTGTATTCTTTCTGGTCGTTTTCAAATAAATAGTACTATTTAACTGATTTAAACTAGACCTAGTAATGTGTACATCAAGAAAGTTGATGTCAGTGGCAGAAATCTGGTGAGAAAATCTCAAAAAATCAGTGGTGGTGTGTAGGTATTGTAAAAATGAGGTAAAGTCTGAACCATTACCTTTCCATAACATGAAGATATCATCTACAAAATGTACATACCATAGTACTTGTCCTATGAAAGGATTCTTGTCAGATAGAATGTTAACTTCTTCCCAGCAAACCAAGGCAAGGTTTGCATAGCTGTTGGCACAGGGAGTCCCCATGGCTATGCTAACCTTCTGTAAATAAAACTGTTCTTGGAACATAACAATGTTATTTTCCAAGATAATTTCTAGTAAACTGCAAATCAATTGAAATTTGGTATTATTAAAACACTTGTTAACTGTCAGAAACTCTCTTGTCATTTCAATGCCCCATGTATTGGGTATGCTGGTGAATAGTGATTCTATATCCATGGTAAGCAAGACAAAATCTAAATCCGTATCAATACTATCCATTCTGTTATGTAACCTTGTTAAGAACATCTTGGTATCCCTTAGTATCGTATGACAATTCTCTAAAAGGCCATGTAGGCAGCCTTCAACATATATTGAAAGGGGTTCAGTGCACCAGCCAGCCCCTGAGACTATGGGCCGCATTGGTAGTGTGTAAAGATCTTTATGGACCTTAGGTAGACCATAAATACTAGGGACAACAGGTTTAGTAATATTAAAATATTCAAAAAGTGGTTCATCAATTAAACCAGTAATAAGTAGATCAAAAAGGAAAAACGAAACTTTATCAATAATTGCATTTACAGCAGGTTTAGAAATGCACTGGTATGTATCAGTGTTTAATAAAAGTTTTTCCATTTGTTGTACGTATAGTTCTTTATCTAAGAGAACTATACCACCTCCCTTATCTGCTTGTTTAATAACCAGAGAGTGTAAATTCCTTAATTCTTTCAGAGCTCTCTGCTCTTCTGAAATCAAATTACAAAAAGAGTAATCATTGCTATCAGATACCCTTATTTTTCTGAATGTAGTTTCACATATATCAATAAATCTTTGAACCCCAGGTGGAGTAATTGGTATAAATGTACTAGGTTGTTTGTAAATGTTTTGCACATTGTCTATATTTACTGGAAACATACATTTCAATGATAAATTTCTCCCTAGTAGCCTTAGATCTTTCAACATTTCAGTTATATCTGCCTTCCTCGCAGGTACAAATGATAACCCTTTATTTAGTACATTAAGTTGTTCAGGATTAAGTTCAAAAGAGGAGATATTAATAACCAGACCTGTAAGTTATATGTGTCTCCTCTTGTGTAGTTGAACTGTTTCTTCCATCTGGTTGGTCCTGGATATGTGTCCATTGTGCGGGAGACTCTTCGTTCGAGTTCTGAAAGGAAGTGCTGCCACGTCACCCTTCTTGGTGGTGTCTAAAAAACACTTGCGTCGTTTCTGCTCTCCTTTAGATTAGAATGCACAGTTGCAGAGTTTTTAGAAATGTGCGATGGTGCAGATGGTGTCGGTAGGGGTATATTCTTCAATTTATGTCCCGTTTTTTCTTTAACGTTGTTAGAGATATTGCTATCATTTGATACAATAGCTACATCCTGATGAATGCTATCAATGCATGCAGCATTTGAAAGTACTCTCGCTGTAGCTGACAGATCAGTAGAGGAATCGGAAATAGTACCGGAAGTAGCAGCTCTAGTTGTGCGCTCATTTAAAGCGATGCTGTGAGCGGTATTTGGCATAAGGTTCCCTTCAGTTGTTCTATGCATATTTTCTCTGGGCCATGAGAAAACGTTATTATTAGCAAAGTCAGATTTATCTCTGTTTAATTTAGATAGTTTAGTTGTTTGCAGCTTTTTTTCATAAGCGATTATACTATCTTGCAACAGGCTCATCTTATTGATGGTAATATCTGGTGAGAAACTCTCAGTAATATTGGACTCTAAAGCAATGATTTCTGCTTTCAACTCAAGTTCAATTGGTGAAGAAAATTCCAATAAAAGTTCCATGTATATGGAGCTAAACTGTAAGTTAAGCTCTTGCCATTTACGCAGTAAGACAGGATAGGTTTCTCCATGAGTAGACATGTTGAGTATTCTGAGACCATAAGGGATAATCTTGGCTTCCAGTGAAGCTTGTAAGTGCAGGCGCTGCCATTGTAGCCTCTTGTATTTATACATTAAGTTTTCCAAATTTTTATATTGCTCAAGAAACTCAGGTATACGTTGAGTAGTTGAAGTATCATTGAAACCATCACATAAGTCCATATTCAAAAGTGGGTTTACTGGAATATCCAGAATTTGTAAAAGACGATGGTGATATCCATCCATAGTCACTTCAGTAGAGGAATCCTTCATAAAAGCGTGTGCTTTTTAGCCGAATAAACACAAAATAGAAACAAAAAAGAAACGGCTGTGCGTAAAACCAAGATGCAAAAAAATAAGTAAAAGTATAAACACAATGCACCGAGGTAATACACAATAACGTTTAATAAAAACAAAAAGTAAAAGACAGAGGTGAGCGCTTTCGTAACAATAGTTGCTTCATCAGACAAATTTCAAGTGAATAGCACTGCTTAAATAGGTAAAAAAAAACAATTATCTCATCAATTAATGATGTCTTACACCAAAAGTTATTTAAAGAGACAGTTACAACTTGAGCATAGTAATGGTATTAATAAGATATAAAATGCTGAATAAATACTGCATAAAATACATTTGCATATGCATGAAATGTAATATAATAAAGGTAACAACAAAAATAAAAATGAACAATAAAAACTGTCAATGTTTAAGGCGTCTAGCTTTCAAGAATGGAATCAAAGAGGTGGTACCATTGAGGCCTGGGTGTCTTTCTGCATTAAGTTTCAGTATCCATTTCTGTTCATGGCTCTCTGTAACATTTTCTAAATCTCCACCTCTCAGATTTCTATATATGTGTTGCAAGACAAAGAATTTGAAGGAATGAGAAGAGTCTGTGCACATAACATGATTAGCAAGTGCATTTGTTTGCTTATTATTCCTAATGTCATGGATATGTTCTAAAATTCTGTCTTTAAAAAGCCTATTAGTTTTGCCAACGTAGAAGGCAGGACATTGCTGGCAAAAACAAAAGTAAATGACATCAGTAGTCTTGCAATCTGAATAATTGTTGGAATGTAGTTTAAAATGTTTGGTTGGATGAATATATATGTTTTTACTGTATATATATATGGGCATGCACTACATGATCTACATGGAAAAGTGCTGTGACGGGTGGAAATGCATGTAGTGTTGCGTGGTTCACTGTTGCAAAGATGCTGTTTACGTGTCCTATTGTTCCTAAAGCTAAAGCGTGGAGTATTGGCAATTGTGGCATTAAGGTTAGGGACTTCTTGTAACAAATGCCAATGTCTCCTAATAACATCAGTGTATTGGTTAATGTTACTAGCAAACTGGAACACAACTCTAAAATCATTACTAGTCGGAACAACATTGTTATCAGCAGAATCATTCCTAGTAGATTGAAAGTATGGTCTACATCTGGTATGTCTCATTTGGCAAGCATTGGAAATAGTCTTATCAATGTCAGTATCATGGTAACCCCTTTCCAGAAAATCAGATTTTAAACTGTTAAGTGCAATCTCTGCATTCTCACCTTTATCATGTAGTCTTAAGGTCCTAAAGACTTGGCCTTTAAGTACATTCTTAGGTATATGTTTAGGGCGCATGCTGGATTTATGTAAAAGTGTATTCTTTCTAGTCGGCTTAAAATAAATAGTACTATTTAACTGATTTAAACTAGACCTAGTAATGTGTACATCAAGAACGTTGATGTCAGTGGCAGAAATCTGGTGAGAAAATCTCAAAAAATCAGTGGTGGCATGTAGGTATTGTAAAAATGAGGTAAAGTCTGAACCATTACCTTTCCATAACATGAAGACATCATCTAGAAAATGTACATACCATAGTACTTGTCCTAAGAAAGGATGCTTGTCAGATAGAATGGTAACTTCTTCCCAGCAAACCAAGGTAAGGTTGGTGTAGCTGTTGGCACAGGGAGTCCCCATGGCTACGCCAACCTTCTGTAAATAAAACTGTTCTTGGAATGCAACAATGTTATTTTCCAAGATAATTTCTAGTAAACTGCAAATCAATTGAATTTTGGTATTATTAAAACACTTGTTAACTGTCAGAAACTCTCTTGCCATTTCAATGCCCCATGTATTGGGTATGCTGGTGAGTGGTGATTCTATATCCATGGTAACCAAGACAAAATCTAAATCCATATCAATACTATCCATTCTGTTGTGTAACCTTGTTAAGAACATCTTGGTATCCCTTAGTATAGTATGACAATTCTCTAAAAGGCTGTGTAGGCAGCCTTCAACATATATAGAAAGGGGTTCAGTGCACCAGCCAGCCCCTGAGACTATGGGCTGCATTGGTGGTGTGTAAAGATCTTTATGGACCTTAGGTAGACCATAAATCCTAGGGACAACAGGTTTAGTAATATTAAAATATTTAAAAAGTGGTTCATCAATTAAACCAGTAATAAGTAGATCAAAAAGGAAAAATGAAACTTTATCAATAATTGCATTTACAGCAGGTTTAGAAATGCACTGGTATGTATCAGTGTTTAATAAAAGTTTTTCCATTTGTTGTACGTCTAGTTATTTATCTAAGAGAACTATACCACCACCCTTATCTGCTTGTTTAATAACCAGAGAGTGTAAATTCAATTTGTTCAGAGCTCTCTGCTCTTCTGAAGTCAAACTACAAAAAGAGTAATCATTGCTATCAGATACACTTATTTCTCTGAATGTAGTTTCACATATATCAATAAATCTTTGAACCCCAGGTGGAGTAATTGGTATAAATGTACTAGGTTGTTTGTAAATATTTTGCACATTATCTGTATTTACTGGAAACATGCATTTCAACGATAAATTTCTCCCTAGTAGCCTTAGATCTTTCAACATTTCAGTTATATCTGCCTTTCTCGCAGGTACAAATGATAACCCTTTATTTAGTACATTAAGTTGTTCAGGATTAAGTTCAAAAGAGGAGATATTAATAACCAAACCTGTAGTTATATGCGCCTCCTCTTGTGTAGTTGAACTGTTCCTTCCATCTGGTTGGTCCTGGATATGTGTCCATTGTGCGGAAGACTCTTCGTTCGAGTTCTGAAAGGAAGTGCTGCCTTTAGAGTGAAGTCACCCTTCTTGGTGGTGTCTAAAAAACACTTGTGTCACTTCTGCTCTCCTTTAAATTAGAATCCACAGTTGCAGAGTTATTAGAAATGTGTGATGGTGTCGGTAGAGGTATATTCTTCGTTTTATGTCCCGTTTTTTCTTTAACGTTGTTAGAGATCTTGCTATCATTTGATACAATAGCTACATCCTGTTGAACACTATCAATGCATGCAGCATTTAAAAGTACTCTTGCTGTAGCTGCCAGATCAGTAGAGGAACTGGAAATAGTACCGGAAGTAGCAGCTCTAGTTGTGTGGTCATTTAAAGCGATGCTGTGAGGGCTATTTGGAATAAGGTTCCCTTCAGTTGTTCCATGCATGTTTTATCTGGGCCATGAGAAAACATTATTATTAGCAAAGCCTCATTTATCTCTGTTTAATTTACATAGTTTAGTTGTTTGCAGCTTTTTTTCATAAGCGATTATACTATCTTGCAACTGGCTCATCTTATTGATGGTAATATCTGGTGAGAAACTCTCAGTAATATTGGACTCGAAAGCAATGATTTCTGCTTTCAACTCAAGTTCAATTAGTGAAAAAAATTCCAATAAAAGTTCCATGTATTTGGAGCTAAACTGTAAGTTAAGCTCTTGCCATTTACATAGTAAGACAGGATAGGTTTCTCCATAAGTAGGCATGTTGAGTATTCTGAGACCACGAGGGATAATCTTGGCTTCCAGTGAAGCTTGTAAGTGCAGGCGCTGCCATTGTAGCCTCTTGTATTTATACATTAAGTTTTCCAAATTTTTATATTGCTCAAGAAACTCAGGTATGCGTTGAGTAGTTGAAGTATCATTGAAACCATCACATAAGTCCATAATCATAAGTGGGTTTACTGGAATATCCAGAATTCGTAAAAGACGATGGTGATATCCATCCATAGTCACTTAAGTAGAGGAATCCTCCATAAACGCGTGTGCCCTTTAGCCGAATAAAAACAAAATAGAAACAAAAAAGAAATGGCTGTGGGTAAAACCAAGGTGCAAAAAAATAAGTAAAAATATAAACACAATGCACCAAGGTAACACTCAATAACGTTTAATAAAAACAAAAAGTAAAAGACAGAGGTGAGCGCTTTCGCAACAATATTTGCTTCATCAGACAAAGATCAAGTAAATAGCACTGCTTAAATAGGTAAAAAAACAATTATCTCAACAATTAATGATGTCTTACACCAAAAGTTATTTAAAGAAACAGTTACAACTTGAGCACAGTAATGGTATGAATAAGATATAAAATGCTGAATAAATACTGCATAAAATACATTTGCATATGCATAAAATGTAATATAATAAAGGTAACAACAAAAATAAAAATGAACAATAAAAACTGTCAATGTTTAAGGCATCTAGCTTTCAAGAATGGAATCAAAGAGGTGGTACCATTGAGGCCTGGGTATCTTTCTGCATTAAGTTTCAGTATCCATTTCTGTTCATGGCTCTCTGTAACATTTTCTATATCTCCACCTCTCAGATTTCTATATATGTGTTGCAAGACAAAGAATTTGAAGGAATGAGAAGAGTCTGTGCACATAACATGATTAGCAAGTGCATTTGTTTGCTTATTATTCCTAATGTCACGGATATGTTCTAAAATTCTGTCTTTAAAAAGCCTATTAGTTTTGCCAACGTAGAAGGCAGGACATTGCTGGCAAAAAGAAAAGTAAATGACATCAGTAGTCTTGCAATCTGAATAAGTGTTGGAATGTAGTTTAAAATGTCTGGTAGGATGAATATATATGTTTTTAGTGTAGATATATGGGCATGCACTACATGATCTACATGGAAAAGTGTCGTGATAGGTGGAAATGCATGTAGTGTTGCGTGGTTCACTGTTGCAAAGATACTGTTTAAGTGACCTATTGTTCCTAAAGCTAAAGCGTGGAGTATTGGCCATTGTGGCATTAAGGTTAGGAACTTCTTGTAACAAATGCCAATGTCTCCTAATAACATCAGTGTATTGGTTAATGTTACTTGCAAAGTGGAACACACCTCTAAAATCATTACTAGTAGGAACAACATTGTTATCAGCAGAATCATTCCTAGTAGATTGAAAGTATGGTCTACATCTGGTATGTCTCATTTGCCAAGCATTGGAAATAGTCTTTTCAATGTCAGTATCATGGTAACCCCTTTCCAGAAAATCAGATTTTAAACTGTTAAGTGCAATCTCTGCATTCTCACCTTTATCATGTAGTCTTAAGGTCCTAAAGACTTGGCCTTTAAGTACATTCTTAGGTATAGGTTTAGGGTGCATGCTGGATTTATGTAAAAGTGTATTCTTTCTGGTCGGTTTAAAATAAATAGTACTAGTTAACTGATTTAAACTAGACCTAGTAATGTGTACATCAAGAAAGTTGATGTCAGTGGCAGAAATCTGGTGAGAAAATCTCAAAAAATCAGTGGTGGTGTGTAGGTATTGTAAAAATGAGGTAAAGTCTGAACCATTACCCTTCCATAACATGAAGACATCATCTACAAAATGTACATACCATAGTACTTGTCCTAAGAAAGGATTCTTGTCAGATAGAATGGTAACTTCTTCTGAGCAAACCAAGGTAAGGTTGGCGTAGCTGTTGGCTCAGGGAGTCCCCATGGCTACGCCAACCTTCTGTAAATAAAACTGTTCTTGGAATGTAACTGTTATTTTCCAAGATAATTTCTAGTAAACTGCAAATCAATTGAATTTTGGTATTATTAAAACACTTGTTAACTGTCAGAAACTCTCTTGCCATTTCAATGCCCCATGTATTGGGTATGCTGGTGAATGGTGATTCTATATCAATAGTAACCAAGACAAAATCTAAATCCGTATCAATACTATCCATTCTGTTGTGTAACCTTGTTAAGAACATCTTGGTATCCCTTAGTATAGTATGACAATTCTCTAAAAGGCTGTGTAGGCAGCCTTCAACATATATAGAAAGGGGTTCAGTGCACCAGCCAGCCCCTGAGACTATGGGCCGCATTGGTGGTGTGTAAAGATCTTTATGGACCTTAGGTAGACCATAAATACTAGGGACAACAGGTTTAGTAATATTAAAATATTTAAAAAGTGGTTCATCAATTAAACCAGCAATAAATAGATCAAAAAGGAAAAACAAAACTTTATCAATAATTGCATTTACAGCAGGTTTAGAAATGCACTGATATGTATCAGTGTTTAATAAAAGTTTTTCCATTTGTTGTACGTATAGTTCTTTATCTAAGAGAACTATACCACCACCCTTATCTGCTTGTTTAATAACCAGAGAGTGTAAATTCAATTCTTTCAGAGCTCTCTGCTCTTCTGAAGTCAAATTACAAAAAGAGTAATCATTGCTATCAGATACACTTATTTCTCTGAATGTAGTTTCACATATATCAATAAATCTTTGAACCCCAGGTGGAGTAATTGGTATAAATGTACTAGGTTGTTTGTAAATATTTTGCACATTGTCTGTATTTACTGGAAACATACATTTCAACGATAAATTTCTCCCTAGTAGCCTTAGATCTTTCAACATTTCAGTTATATCTGCCTTCTTCGCAGGTACAAATGATAACCGTTTATTTAGTACATTAAGTTGTTCAGGATTAAGTTCAAAAGAGGAGATATTAATAACCAAACCTGTAGTAATATGCGCCTCCTCTTGTGTAGTTGAACTGTTCCTTCCATCTGGTTGGTCCTGGATATGTGTCCATTGTGCGGAAGACTCTTCGTTCGAGTTCTGAAAGGAAGTGCTGCCTTTAGAGTGAAGTCGCCCTTCTTGGTGGTGTCTAAAAAACACTTGCGTCGCTTCTGCTCTCCTTTAAATAAAATCCACAGTTGCAGAGATATTAGAAATGTGCGATGGTGTCGGTAGAGGTATATTCTTCGTTTTATGTCCCATTTTTTCTTTAATGTTGTTAGAGATCTTGCTATCATTTGATACAATAGCTACATCCTGTTGAACACTATCAGTGCATGCAGCATTTGAAAGTACTCTTGCTGTAGCTGCCAGATCAGTAGAGGAACCGGAAATAGTACCGGAAGTAGCAGCTCTAGTTGTGTGGTCATTTAAAGCGATGCTGTGAGCACTATTTGGCATAAGGTTCCCTTCAGTTGTTCTATGCATGTTTTCTCTGGGCCATGAGAAAACATTATTATTAGCAAAGCCACATTTATCTCTCCTTAATTTAGATAGTTTAGTTGTTTGCAGCTTTTTTTCATAAGCGATTATACTATTTTGCAACTGGCTCATCTTATTGATGGTAATATCTTGTGAGAAACTCTCAGTAATATTGGACTCTAAAGCAATGATTTCTGCTTTCAACTCAAGTTCAATTGGTGAAAAAAATTCCAATAAAAGTTCCATGTATTTGGAGCTAAACTGTAAGTTAAGCTCTTGCCATTTATGTAGTAAGACAGGATAGGTTTCTCCATAAGTAGGCAAGTTGAGTATTCTGAGACCATAAGGGATAATCTTGGCTTCCAGTGAAGCTTGTAAGTGCAGGAGCTGCCATTGTATCCTCTTGTATTTATACATTAAGTTTTCCAAATTTTTATATTGCTCAAGAAACTCAGGTATGCATTGAGTAGTTGAAGTATCATTGAAACCATCACGTAAGTCCCTATTCAAAAGTGGGTTTACTGGAATATCCAGAATTTGTAAAAGACGATGGTGATATCCATCCATAGTCACTTCAGTAGAGGAATCCTCCATAAACGCGTGTGCCCTTTAGCCAAATTAAAACAAAATAGAAACAAAAAAGAAATGGCTGTGGGTAAAACCAAGGTGCAAAAAAATAAGTAAAAATATAAACACAATGCACCAAGGTAACGCACAATAACGTTTAATAAAAACAAAAAGTAAAAGACAGAGGTGAGCGCTTTCGCAACAATAGTTGCTTTATCAGACAAAGATCAAGTGAATAGCACTGCTTAAATAGGTAAAAAAACAATTATCTCAACAATTAATGATGTCTTACACCAAAAGTTATTTAAAGAGACAGTTACAACATGAGCATAGTAATGGTATGAATAAGATATAAAATGCTGAATAAATACTGCATAAAATACATTTGCATATGCATAAAATGTAATATAATAAAGGTAACAACAAAAACAAAAATGAACAATAAAAACTGTCAATGTTTAAGGCGTCTAGCTTTCAAGAATGGAATCAAAGAGGTGGTACCATTGAGGCTTGGGTATCTTTCTGCATTAAGTTTCAGTATCCATTTCTGTTCATGGCTTTCTGCAACATTTTCTATATCTCCACCTCTCAGATTTCTATATATGTGTTGCAAGACAAAGAATTTGAAGGAATGAGAAGAGTCTGTGCACATAACATGATTAGCAAGTGCATTTGTTTGCTTATTATTCCTAATGTCACGAATATGTTCTAAAATTCTGTCTTTAAAAAGCCTATTAGTTTTGCCAATGCAGAAGGCAGGACATTGCTGGCAAAAACAAAAGTAAATGACATCAGTAGTCTTGCAATCAGAATAAGTGTTGGAATGTAGTTTAAAATGTCTGGTTGGATGAATATATATGTTTTTACTGTAGATATATGGGCATGCACAACATGATCTACATGGAAAAGTGCCGTGACGGGTGGAAATGCATGTAGTGTTGCGTGGTTCACTGTTGCAAAGATGCTGTTTAAGTGACCTATTGTTCCTAAAGCTAAAGCTTGGAGTATTGGCAATTGTGGCATTAAGATTAGGAACTTCTTGTAACAAATGCCAATGTCTCCTAATACCATCAGTGTATTGGTTAATGTTACTTGCAAACTGGAACACAACTCTAAAATCATTACTAGTCAGAACAACATTGTTATAAGCAGAATCATTCCTAGTAGATTGAAAGTATGGTCTACATCTGGTATGTCTCATTTGCCAAACATTGGAAATAGTCTTATCAATGTCAGTATCATGGTAACCCCTTTCCAGAAAATCAGATTTTAAACTGTTAAGTGCAATCTCTGCATTCTCACCTTTATCATGTAGTCTTAAGGTCCTAAAGACTTGGCCTTTAAGTACATTCTTAGGTATATGTTTAGGGTGCATGCTGGATTTATGTAAAAGTGTATTCTTTCTGGTCGGTTTAAAATAAATAGTACTATTTAACTGATTTAAACTAGACCTAGTAATGTGTACATTAAGAAAGTTGATGTCAGTGGCAGAAATCTGGTGAGAAAATCTCAAAAACTCAGTGGTGGTGTGTAGGTATTGTAAAAATGAGGTAAAGTCTGAACCATTACCCTTCCATAACATGAAGACATCATCTACAAAATGTACATACCATAGTACTTGTCCTAAGAAAGGATGCTTGTCAGATAGAATGGTAACTTCTTCCCAGCAAACTAAGGTAAGGTTTGCATAGCTGTTGGCACAGGGAGTCCCCATGGCTACGCCAACCTTCTGTAAATAAAACTGTTCTTGGAACATAAAAATGTTATTTTCCAAGATAATTTCTAGTAAACTGCAAATCAATTGAATTTTGGTATTATTAAAACACTTGTTAACTGTCAGAAACTCTCTTGTCATTTCAATGCCCCATGTATTGGGTATGCTGGTGAATAGTGATTCTATATCCATGGTAACCAAGACAAAATCTAAATCCGTATCAATACTATCCATTCTGTTATGTAACCTTGTTAAGAACATCTTGGTATCCCTTAGTATAGTATGACAATTCTCTAAAAGGCCATGTAGGCAGCCTTCAACATATATAGAAAGGGGTTCAGTGCACCAGCCTGCCCCTGAGACTATGGGCCGCATTGGTGGTGTGTAAAGATCTTTATGGACCTTAGGTAGACCATAAATACTAGGGACAACAGGTTTAGTAATATTAAAATATTTAAAAAGTGGTTCATCAATTAAACCAGTAATAAGTAGATCAAAAAGGAAAAATTAAACTTTATCAATAATTGCATTTACAGCAGGTTCAGAAATGCACTGGTATGTATCAGTGTTTAATAAAAGTTTTTCCATTTGTTGTACGTATAGTTCTTTATCTAAGAGAACTATACCACCTCCCTTATCTGCTTGTTTAATAACCAGAGAGTGTAAATTCCTTATTTCTTTCAGAGCTCTCTGCTCTTCTGAAGTCAAATTAGAAAAAGAGTAATCATTGCTATCAGATACACTTATTTTTCTGAATGTAGTGTCACATATATCAATAAATCTTTGAACCCCAGGTGGAGTAATTGGTATAAATGTACTAGGCTGTTTGCAAATGTTTTGCACATTGTCTGTATTTACTGGAAACATACATTTCAATGATAAATTTCTCTCTAGTAGCCTTAGATCTTTCAACATTTCAGTTATATCTGCCTTCCTCGCAGGTACAAATGATAACCCTTTATTTAGTACATTAAGTTGTTCAGGATTAAGTTCAAAAGAGGAGATATTAATAACCAGACCTGTAGTTGTATGTGTCTCCTCTTGTGTAGTTGAACTGTTCCTTCCATCTGGTTGGTCCTGGATATGTGTCCATTGTGCGGAAGACTCTTCGTTCGAGTTCTGAAAGGAAGTGCTGCCACGTCACCCTTCTTGGTGGTGTCTAAAAAACGCTTGCGTCGTTTCTGCTCTCCTTTAGATTAGAATCCACAGTTGCAGAGTTATTAGAAATGTGCGATGGTGCAGATGGTGTTGGTAGGGGTATATTCTTCGTTTTATGTCCCGTTTTTTCTTTAACGTTGTTAGAGATATTGCTATCATTTGATAAAATAGCTACATCCTGATGAATGCTATCAATGCATGCAGCATTTGAAAGTTCTCTCGCTGTAGCTGCCAGATCAGTAGAGGAACCGGAAATAGTACCGGAAGTAGCAGCTCTAGTTGTGCGCTCATTTAAAGCGATGCTGTGAGCGGTATTTGGCATAAGGTTCCCTTCAGTTGTTCTATGCATGTTTTCTCTGGGCCATGAGAAAATGTTATTATTAGCAAAGTCACGTTTATCTCTGTTTAATTTAGATAGTTTAGTTGTTTGCAGCTTTTTTTTATAAGCGATTATGCTATCTTGCAACAGGCTCATCTTATTGATGGTAATATCTGGTGAGAAACTCTCAGTAATATTGGACTCTAAAGCAATGATTTCTGCTTTCAACTCAAGTTCAATTGGTGAAGAAAATTTCAATAAAAGTTCCATGTATTTGGAGCTAAACTGTAAGTTAAGCTCTTGCCATTTACATAGTAAGACAGGATAGGTTTCTCCATAAGTAGGCATGTTGAGTATTCTGAGACCACGAGGGATAATCTTGGCTTCCAGTGAAGCTTGTAAGTGCTAGCGCTGCCATTGTAGCCTCTTGTATTTATACATTAAGTTTTCCAAATTTTTATATTGCTCAAGAAACTCAGGTATGCATTGAGTAGTTGAAGTATCATTGAAACCATCAAATAAGTCCATATTCAAAAGTGGGTTTACTGGAATATCCAGAATTCGTAAAAGACGATGGTGATATCCATCCATAGTCACTTCAGTAGAGGAATCCTTTATAAACACGTGTGCCCTTTAGCTGAATAAAAACAAAATAGAAACAAAAAAGAAACGGCTGCGTGTAAAACCAAGATGCAAAAAAATAAGTAAAAATATAAACACAATGCACCGAGGTAATACACAATAACGTTTAATAAAAACAAAAAGTAAAAGACAGTGGTGAGCGCTTTCGCAACAATAGTTGCTTCATCAGACAAAGATCAAGTGAATAGCATTGCTTAAATAGATAAAAAAAACAATTATCTCATCAATTAATGATGTCTTACACCAAAAGTTATTTAAAGAGACAGTTACACCATGAGCATAGTAATGGTATGAATAAGATATAAAATGCTGAATAAATACTGCATAAAATACATTTGCATATGCATAAAATGTAATATAATAAAGGTAACAACAAAAATAAAAATGAACAATAAAAACTGTCAATGTTTAGGGCATCTAACTTTCAAGAATGGAATCAAAGAGGTGGTACCATTGAGGCCTGGGTATCTTTCTGCATTAAGTTTCAGTATCCATTTCTGTTCATGGCTCTCTGTAACATTTTCTATATCTCCACGTCTCAGATTTCTATATATTTGTTGCAAGACAAAGAATTTGAAGGAATGAGAAGAGTCTGTGCACATAACCTGATTATCAAGTGCATTTGTTTGCTTATTATTCCTAATGTCACGGATATGTTCTAAAATTCTGTCTTTAAAAAGCCTATTAGTTTTGCCAACGTAGAAGGCAGGACATTGCTGGCAAAAACAAAAGTAAATGACATCAGTAGTCTTGCAATCTGAATAAGTGTTGGAATGTAGTTTAAAATGTCTGGTAGGATGAATATATATGTTTTTACTGTAGATATATAGGCATGCACAACATGATCTACATGGAAAAGTGCCGTGACGGTTGGAAATGCATGTAGTGTTGCGTGGTTCACTGTTGCAAAGATACTGTTTAGCTGTTGGCACAGGGAGTCCCCATGGCTACGCCAACCTTCTGTAAATAAAACTGTTCTTGGAATGTAACAATGTTATTTTCCAAGATAATTTCTAGTAAACTGCAAATCAATTGTCGTTCCGACTAGTAATGATTTTAGAGTTGTGTTCCAATTTGCTAGTAACATTAACCAATACACTGATGTTATTAGGAGACATTGGCATCTGTTACAAGAGGTCCCTAACCTTAATGCCACAATTGCCAATACTCCACACTTTAGCTTTAGGAACAATAGGTCTCTTAAACAGTATCTTTGCAACAGTGAACCACGCAACACTACATGCATTTCCACCTGTCACGGCACTTTTCCATGTAGATCATGTAGTGCATGCCCATATATCTACAGTAAAAACATATATATTCATCCAACCAGACATTTTAAACTACATTCCAACAATTATTCAGATTGCAAGACTACTGACGTCATTTACTTTTGTTTTTGCCAGCAATGTCCTACCTTCTACGTTGGCAAAACTAATAGGCTTTTTAAAGACAGAATTTTAGAACATATCCATGACATTAGGAATAATAAGCAAACAAATGCACTTGCTAATCATGTTATGTGCACAGACTCTTCTCATTCCTTCAAATTCTTTGTCTTGCAACACATATATAGAAATCTGAGAGGTGGAGATATAGAAAATGTTACAGAGAGCCATGAACAGAAATGGATACTGAAACTTAATGCAGAAAGATACCCAAGCCTCAATGGTACCACCTCTTTGATTCCATTCTTGAAAGCTAGACGCCTTAAACATTGACACATTTTATTGTTCATTTTTATTTTTATTGTTACCTTTATTATATTACATTTTATGCATATGCAAATGTATTTTATGCAGTATTTATTCAGCATTTTATATCTTATTCATACCATTACTATGCTCATGTCGTAACTGTCTCTTTAAATAACTTTTGGTGTAAGACATCATTAATTGATGAGATAATTGTTTTTTTTACCTATTTAAGCAATGCTATTCACTTGATCTTTGTCTGATGAAGCAACTATTATTGCAAAAGCACTCACCCCTGTCTTTTACTTTTTGTTTTTATTAAACGTTATTGTATGTTACCTTGGTGCATTGTGTTTATATTTTTACTTATTTTTTTGCACCTTGGTTTTACCCGCAGCCGTTTCTTTTTCATCTCTAAAAACTCTACCTTTACTCTGTTGCATATCACCTACTCAGAGGTGATCTCTGCCTAACATACAAATCTATGTCAAACCCAGAGCTGTTGGACATGCTCCACGTAAAGAAATCCCAATCCCTCCCAGCTACACGCTCTAGGGACCTAAACCTTGTCACCACAATAAACAGAACATGCTGGAGGGATAGATTCCTATCTCAGAGACTTTCCATACTCTGGAACAAACTACCTGTCTATATCAAACAAAGCTTCTCATTAGCACTCTTCAAGAAAAATTTTGATGATTGGATGTGAGATAGGAAATTCACCCCGGGGATCACTTCTGTGTCTCTGCTTGACAGGGGCACAGGAAAATAATTTTCTTGGGTGGCAAATCCAGGGTACAGTTTGGCTAGGCTTATATAGGCCCTAGGGTCAATAACCTAGTACGTACCTATGAACACTTCCCAGCTAAACCCATGGAGGGGAGAACTGTAATGCATTAGTTTCACAGCATCATAGACGTCCTCCATGTACTTGGTGCAATAGATGCAAACAGAAACACACCTATCAAGATACCAGTACGTCCTGAAGCAGACCGATGCATACACAGAAAGGGCTGGCCATCCTTAAACTGCCAGCCTGGGCAGCAGATGGCAGCATTACAAACATGGCAACATGCCCTGCAAGTGTCCATGATGTGTCCATATGAAGGGAAAGTGGACTGAGGGCTACATTCCAGCAAGATGAAATACCTGCGGGAGTACTACTAGTAAGTATAAGAGCACAGCCAAGATGTAAGCTAAGGATACCTCTCACAACAATATTCATTTTAACCAAATGCATTTTCATTCCTCACAACAGGAGACTGTGGTTATCTACTTGAGCAGTGGCTAATGACACTGTTCCATGAACCATCCAACCCTGTACAGGAGGCCTACTATAGATCACATGCAGCAACCAGAAATACCATAGATCGTACGTTTGATGTATTGAAAGCTAGCTTCTGATGTCTGGACACATCTGGGGGTGCTCTGCAGTACACAGCTGAGAAGGCAGCACAGATGATGACAGTGTACACTATGTACCTCTCAACTGTCCCTGATTTTCAGGGATGTCCCTGATTTTGACTCAAATTACTCTTAATCCCTCTTAACACTGGTGTCTTTTGAACAAAAGATGGTGAATTATACTTAATAAATAATGACAATAATTAAGAGCTGATTACATATTTTACTTCAGGAAATGTATATTAATTCACATTCTCTAACTCTGTCAATGTCTCATGTTAATAGAACTAATATTTTAAAAGTGTCCCTCATTCTGTTGACATTTGTCCCTGATTGGTTGAGAGCTATGTCAGCTGTACAACATGCTAACTACAGAATATGGCAGTCTTCCAGCTGAAGGTGTGAGTGAACTACTCCAAGAACCCTCAGATGTCAGAAGAGGATATCCCACAGTAACAGAAACCTGGTTTAAGGCTCCAGAGAGTACCCCATCACTACCAGGCTACGACTCATACCATAAATTTTGGACACAGAACCCAAACCAAAATACAAAAGGTGGGGGCGTATCCATATTCATCAAGGATACCCACATCTCCAGGTTAGTAGCACAGTACGATACTTCAGAGATCATCCACGTGAAACTAACAACGGGCAAAACTGCAATTCAAATTGTAGCTTGCTACAGATCACCCATCATGTCCCAGACCCCCATTCCATGTTTCTGGAAACACTGGGAAACATAAAGGTCCTACCAAATGCCCTAATATTGGGTGATTTCAATTACCTAAACATTAGCTGGGAGAACTACTCAAGCACTAACTCCCTTGCCCAACATTTCCTAGAATTTATAAACTCAAATGCCCTGGTTCAACTGGTCAGCACTCCCACCAGAGGTGACAACATATTGGACCTGGTCATCACCAACATGGGCAAATGGTGTTCCACACCAGAGGTCAACCCCTTGCTGGTTAGATCTGACCATAAACAAATCACTTTGGATATCCATATTCCATCCCCACCCCTGGACAAGGAAACCACCATTAAAACTTTTCAAAAGCAAACTTCACTTTACTTAAGACCAAGGTGGAAAGTTTCAAAGCCCCTAGCTGAAGGATAATGCTGTACAAGCTGCAAAATCCTTTACTAATGCATTCTATGGGCAGCTACAAGAATGCATGGATCATGCCATCCCAAGCAAAACCAAGACTCATTCCTCCAAGAAAAGGAAACCAGTCTCGTGGACTCCTGCCATAAACAGGCCATACAATAGAAGGATGAAACTAGTACAGAAAAGAGTAAAATCTCAAGAAGGGAAGACATCCCTGATCAGTATTATCAAGAAACTATGATCCCTCATAAAATCATCCAAGGTGGGCTTTGAAAGAAATATTGCCAAGGACTCCAAAGATAACCATAAGGCATTCCATAGCTATGTCAAGAATCTTAGTGGCAATGCTCAGATCTGCTTGGAGTTAGTGCAGAATGGCACAAAATACACTGAACCGACCGATATCACCAACATCCTGGCAGACAGGATCAGTGCAAACTTCAGCCCCCTCTCACCCCCAAAAGGGCTCATAACCATACCAGAAGAATGTAGAGTCCCTGAAATCACAGACACTCAGGTTAAAACAGCCCTCTCCAAAGCCAAAAACACAGCATCGGACCGGATGGTGTCCCAGGCTGCATCCTACACAAGCTCAAAGATGAACTAACCCCTCACCAAAACACACTGTTCAAACTCAGCCTCTCCACGGGCTATGTACCCATAGAGTGGCACACAGCAATGGTTATTCCGCTCCACAAAGGTGGAGCTACAACAGATCCCGGGAACTATCACCCTATAAGCCTGACTAGCTTGGTCTGCAAGGCTATGAAGCGCATCATCATGGAACTCATTAACAGAGACATTGGGAACCTCCAAACACTGGACCCTAACTAGTTTGGCTTTGTTAAGGGAAGATCATGCCTCCTAAACCTGGTGAATTTCTTTGAGACAGTTACCAAGGCTATAGACGAGGGAAAGGTGGTACACACAGCCTACCTAGACCTTCCTAAGGCCTTCAACACCATTTCCCATTCTGGTATTATAGACAAGCTTATCAGCCCGAACATAAACCCATACATCACAAGATGGTTGCCAACCGGCTAACAGACAGAACCCACATGGTGAGAGTTCTGGGCCCAAGGTCCGACTCTAAACTGGTTACAAGTGATGTTCCCCAGGGCTCAGTCCTAGGACCCCTCCTATTCTGCGTACACTTCTCAGAGGTACAGGCAAGCACAGGAGGACTATGGTTGACCAAGTTCGCAGATGACTGCAAACTAGGGGCTATAATTGACTCTCTGACTGACACAGACATCCTCCAAAAGGATCTAACTGAGACAGATACCTGGTGTCAAAATCATGGCCTCAAGCTCAATGCCAAAAAGTGCATAGTCATCCCCTTTGGAAAAAAACAAAGCACCCACAAACTACCACATAGGTGGTAGTCCTCTAAATACGGAAGACGTAATAAGGGATCTGGGGACCCAAGTAGATAGTAATCCCACCTTTGATAATCACATTGCCAAAGTGGTTAGAAAATCCTTCTATGTGGCCCACCTAATCACAAAAGGGTTCGCATCCACATCAAAAGAAGTCATTGTGCCCCTCTATTCACCACTCATCAGACCCATCATAGAGTACAATGCCCTATTTGGGATGTACCTTACAAGACACCTGAAACAACTGGAAAGACCACAGAAGTACCTCACCAAGAGGATCACTGGACTCAAACAGATGCCCTATGCAGCTCGACTAAAGAAACTCCAGCTGTACTCGGTTGCATTCCGCTTACTCAGAGGTGATCTCTGCCTGACATACAAGGCCATGGCCAACCCAGAATTGATGGACATGCTCCACCTACAGAAAACCTTATTCCCTCGAGCCACACGCTCTAGGGATCTAAACCTCACCACAACAATAAATAGGATGTGCCAGAGGGATAGATTCCTGTCCCAGAGATTTCCCATGCTTTGGAACAAGATTCCAATCTACATTAGGCAGAGCTCCTCACTAACACTCTTCAAAAGAAACCTTGATGACTGGATGGGAAACAGAAAGTTTACCCCGGGGATCACTTCAGTGGCTCTGCTGGACAGAGGCACAGGGAACTAATCTAAGTTGGCGGCAAATGCCAACACATTCTGGTTAGGCTTATAAATGCCTTTGGGCAGATAGCCTACTACCTACCTATGAACCTGTGAACCTATGAACCTATTAGAGGAGGAGCAGGATGACATAGGGGACTAAAGACACAGGCAAAGGCAATGTAGGAGGCAATGGCAAGTGCACTCCAAGGTAACACAGCAGCGTCTGATCCACAACTTTGAGTCATGACAAGCCACATGTACGTGAGTACATAGATTAAACATTGTTGTATAGCTGTTGCCCCACCACAGCAGCACTGATTGTATTGAATGGAAATTACCCACTATATGTACATACTGAGCATCAGACGTAACACCATTATAATAATATATAACATTAGGAACATATGCAAATGTGTCACAACAGGAATCATCAACTTACGGCCAAATGACACAGGTATGCAGACATACTCAGATTGTTGTATTACTGTATGGAAAGCTGTAAGGGACACATATCAGTGCAACTCATTCACACGTCTACAATATAATAACATGATAAAACAGAAAAAAACATAGAATTTAATGAAGAATGCTTAATATCTGCAGAAAATATATATCACAGTAAACTTGTAATTTAATACAAGGAGTCAGCTATGATTATGACACTGTTGGACGTGGTCCCAATGCAGTCTAGGGTAACCTTGCTTACTTCTCACATCATAGTCTGCTCTGTCTCTACCATTTACAGAAACATGTAGCTTAGGTTGCTCCACAGAGGAAATTTGTGGGGTGACAACACCATGTTGAGGTGAAGGAGCATGACTTCAATTTGAAAGCCTTGTTGTTCCTGGCAGTATGACAGCAGATGGGCCAGTAGTGGAACTGTGTGCATGTTGGATCGACTGAGCACTATCAGGGCATGCTAAACCCTTCTTGTACTACAGCACTCCTGCAGTACTGTAGAGGCCAGAGTTTCTACCCATCATTTTGAGTGGCCAATACTTCCATTATCTCACTGTGTCTGTGCTACTGTCTTTCATGCATCACACATAGCTGGTGTGCCACGTGATTTGTGGCACATGCAAGTGCATGGATGTCTGATAAATGACATTGTTGAGAACGTTCATTTGCCTGCTGCAGGAGGCAAGCACCCTCTGACGTCTGGCCATGAACACCATCTGCATGTCTACATCTACTGTGATGCCCATTTTCAGGTTGCTGTAGGGAATTGCCATCAACAGCAATCTCAACTGGGGTCTGTCATTCAATGGCCTTATCCTGTTCAACATCCAGTGTCCCATCATTTTATGAATGGCCAGACAAGTTCTCCTCCACATCTGAGGCTACAGCTGCAGCAACATCACTGTCAACATCTTGGATGAACTCTATAAATACTTCATTGTGCTGTGTGCCAGAGGCCATAGAACCATGCTGAGACACATCTGATACCACATCATGACCACTGGGGGGGCTGATGGACGATACAGATAGCTAATGTACTAAAAGACACATAAGACAAAGATCAGGATAGTGTGCTTACATCACATGATGGATAGCATCAAAGACATAACATATACATCTTACTGCAATGGTACAAATAATAATGACTTTACATGAGGTCTACTGTATGTATGTTTCATGGAATCTACATACGCAGAGTATACAATTAGGTTACATAGCTAAGATCCATGCATATGTGAGGAATGCAAACAGCACACACAAATCTCTGACAACTCCTCATGGTAAGATGGTGCTTTTGAAGAAGGTTGAACGTCAACTACTGTAGGGTAAAAAAAATCAGCACTAGTGATCACATCATTGCCATCATTAACAATGTGAACACATTTAAAATGTACAGAAGGTTTGACACACACATACCACTCATATGAGCAGTTGACAAGGTTGATGCAGTCTGTTCTGGGAATGGGAAAAGGACACAGTATTAATGGAGGACAACGAGAGCAACAACAACGACATGTATGAAACATAGTCAGCACTATACCATCGAAGACAATGAGAGTAATAACAATGACATGTATGAAACATAGCACCATACCATGAAGGACAACGAGAGTAACAACGACATTTATGAAACATAGTCAGCACCATACCATGGAGGACAATGAGAGTAACAACGACATGTATGAAACATAGTCAGCACCATACCATTGAGGACAACGAGAGTAACAACAACGACATGTATGAAACATAGTCAGCACCATACCATGGAGGACAATGAGAGTAACAATGACATGTATGAAACATAGTCAGCACCATACCATGGAGGACAATGAGAGTAATAACAATGACATGTATGAAACATAGCACCATACCATGAAGGACAACGAGAGTAACAACAACGACATGTATGAAACATAGTCAGCACCATACCATGGAGGACAACGAGAGTAATAACAACGACATGCATGAAACATAGCACCATACCATGAAGGACAACGAGAGTAACAACAACGACATGTATGAAACATAGTCAGCAACATACCATGGAGGACAATGAGAGTAATATACTGAATAAATACCCAATAGTTATTGATAAATAGCACCATATGTTTCACATGTCTGCTATCTTCCAATGATCTAATAATGTGACATCAGAATCACTTTCAAATAATGATTTTGATACATTTACTAATGAGACCATTGCTAACTGCAAATTAAGTGGGACCTCCATGGCCATCTTTCTGTTTGTGCATTTTTCAGGCATTTTCCATTAGAGGGTTGATATGGCGTCTTCGAGGAGGCTGAGACATGTCCCTGCACCCAACTGGACTGAGAAGAAAACCACCAGGATGCTGACCATGTACGCTGGAGTGGAGCATTGGAGAAGATCCCAGCAAAGGAACTTTGTGATGATAGACACATGGAAGTGGATTGTGAGGGAGCACAAAGACAGACAGGGATCAATCACACAAGATTGCAGGTTCACCAATGCTATGATGACCTACATGAAAGTGATGTGGAGGAGCTTTCTCTGAGGGTAACTGAGGCGCAAAGACAGCAGCCTGTGGATCCCTACAGCAAGTGTGACTATCATATGTATAAGTGAGCATTCCTCCTAAGGAAATTAGAGATATATCTGTGTTGAGTATATATATATATATATATATATATATATATATATATATATATATTATATATATATATATATATATATATAGATATATATATATATATATATATATATATATATATATATAGATAGACATATATATAGATATATATATATATATATATATATATATATATATATATATATATACATATATATATATGGGTCACCTTCATTTGACTGAAAACTCATTTGGCTGAAACGCATTTGACTGACAACTAGTACTTGCATTGCTCTGTAAGGCAAATAACAGGGATATGTCCTCTTCCCCAATGTAGTGCAACCCTGAAGTTAGTATATATAGTTGGGGGTGTGTGGGGGGCACAGCCTAGTTTGGTTTTAAAGAACAATATAACACAAAAAGTACAGAATTTAAACCAAATTAGGTGGGCGGCTTCCCCCCACCCACACACCCCAACTATATAAACTAACTCTAGGGTCGCACTACATTATATATATGTATATATATGGAGTCTTATCACTTCACTGAAAGACCATTTCACAGACACTCATTTCACTGAGACCAAATCACCTAAAGTTCATTTCACTGAAAGTTCATTTCACCTAAAACTCATTTCACTGACAAGTAGTACTCTAAGACAAGTAAAAGGTATGTATCCTTTTCCCCACTGTAGTGCAATCCTGGTGTTAATATATATAGTTAGGGGGTGTTGAGGGCACAGCCCCCCACTTAATTTGGTTTTCTCTTGTCTGGTTTTGTTTTACATTATTTGGTAAAACCCAACTAGGTGGGGGCTATGCCCCCCACACCTCCCCTAACTATATATACTAACATTAGGATTGCAGTACAGTGGGGAAAGGGACATATACCTTTGACTAGCCTTAGAGTACTACTTGTCAGTGAAATGAGTTTTAGGTAAAATGAACTTTAGGTGATTTGGTGTCAGTGAAATGGATGTCAATGAAATGGTCTTTCACTGAAGTGATACAAATATAAATGTATATATATATATATATATATATATATATATATATATATATATATATATACATATATATATATATATATATATATATATATATATATATATACATATATATATATATATATATATATATATATAGAATATGTATCACATGTTTTTTGCAACCATTAACTAGCTGATGTGATGTTTAGCACATGCGGAGTTAACTGCTGTCCTTATAAGTCTTAGTTCGATTCCTACTCTGTTCATTTCTTTAATAATGTTTATAATGCCTGTATTTATGACCTTCGTAGATGTACATATGTTTACAACATATAACAACATCATTTCACACAGAGACTGTCCTCGTGCATCACCAATGGCTATAGCCCCTAGGCCATAGATGACTGCACATTTCATGATTTTCCATTATAGTACCACAGTATTACCTACAGCAACATTATATGTCAGAATAAAAACCCATACATATAACTTCTTTAATTCATTCCTCCTAATAAAGTAAACATTCTTAATACAGTTACAAAGGCCTGTCCAAATGCTTACACATACAATCATTTAGGTGTTGAAAGCTATTATTTCTTAACAATAAAATGTCCAATAAGTGTTTGCAATTTCTGTATTCACCTGATCTCCGCAGGAATTCTAATAAACACCTGCGGTACCTGTTTGTTAAAATGAAACATCTGTTGCCTGTTAAATCAGCCTGTAAGGAAACTCATCAGCATGCCTACATTTTGACATCCTGTGGGTTTCAATCCACACAGGGGAAACATATCTGAAATTGCTATCTTGGTTTACTTCATCCATAGCAGTTACAGAGAGAAGCATATTCCCCAAATTGATATTGTTTATATTGTGCATGGTTGCATATAACTTACTTAGTTGTTGAATTACAAATAATATACCCACAATCTGTAATGGTATGCTTGTATCAGGTTTTTAACAGTAGGGTTAGTAAACCAGTGCCTGGTTGTTTAAAATGCACATAGACTGGCTGTGTTAGCTTGGCCTGTAAGGAATACAGCCAGCTTGCCTACATTTTGGCATGCTGTGGGTTCCAATCCATAGAGGGGAAACATTTCTGAAATGTTTGTCTTGGTTTACTTCACCCATGGCATTTCTTTAGTGTAACAAATTACACTTGTTGATACTGGGCCGGATTTACAAAGGCTTGCACGGAGTGTAAGAACAGTGTAAGACGGCAGACAGGCAATATGTCTGCCGAGCGATTCAGCAATAGCCAGCAGGGACGTGCATGAGAGCTTCTAAAGCTACTCTTGCACGGAAAGTGTTATGGTATGCAAATTACCACATTTGCTGTAGAAAGCTATGCAAATGAGGTAAATTTGTGATCCAGGAACCACTAAGCTGTCCGTGTAAGAGTAGTGTTATTTGCAGAAATGTACTCCATTGATAACGGAGTACTGTTCTGCAAATAGCTAAATGGAGCTATGACAGCTCCAAATACAGGATGCATCTAGTTGAGTAAGCATGCCAATGGCCAAATATAAGGCCATTGGCATTTGCAAATGTTGTAAATACGTAAAATCCAATGTAATTTTTTTCCCCGATCACTGATGTTTAAGCGTAGCGCAGTGTTGCACAAACATGATGCGCTTTAAATAAAATGAAAAAGGGGAAAAATAGCCACAAATGCGCATTTACACTAAAACGTTTGTTCTGCCATGCAGGTGAATGGCAGTCTGCAAATAACATGGCCACTGAGTAGTGGTTGCTAAGAGGGGAAGCTCAGTGTGAGAGATGTAACCAAGCATTAGTAGGCAATCCTATGCAAATTAGGATAAGGATAGTGAAAAGATACTGATAGTAAAATACACTAGAACACAACGCAAGCACTAGTTATAGATGGTACAATACTCTTTTATTTCATTCTGGTACCTCGGCCTTCGCCTTCTCAAGGAATACATTCATCATGCATACCACCACACCTTTTATATCCATTTCAAAGTCAATTTAACATACTTAATTGCAATCAAACAATCTAGCAACCATTAAATGAACCCACCCTTATAATATCCAAAATATTGCTAAATACATTGTTTTTAACTGTTAGAAATATACTATTGAACATTAAAAAGTATAAACATGCTTTATATAATTTATCACATAAAATGTTATAAATTCCATTCCATTCTGAACCTCTTGAATGATTTTATATGTGAAAAATATTATAAATATAATCTATACAAAACAATATTTTGAAAAAATTGTTGTATATATTTTTAATAAACACTTAATGTCTAACTGTTATGTACCCAGCAATTGTTACCTTGAAAAAATCTTGAAATTACTTTTACCACAATGGTTCATGTTTCAATGTTCATACCAATTGGAAAAAGAGTTTTGTAATTCATAATGAATCTGGATTCCATTTCTAATAATTTATTATGAAATCCAGCATCATTACCTAAATTTGTTGGTTTGCCTAACACACAATAAATGAATCCTTCAGGAACCTCCTTATGATAATCCAAAAAATGTTTGGCCACAGGACTCTCCAATCTTTTGTGCTTGATGTCACCCAAATGTTCCATAATTCTAAGTTTAACTTTTCTACTGGTTTGACCAATATACCATTTTGGTTTGCCACAACCACAACCTATTATGTACACTACCCCCACCGAATTACAATCAAAATATTCTGAGGCTTTATAGTTGATGTTGTTAATCTTGGTTCCATCTAAGTTCTTTACTTTGCTGCAAACTTTGCAATTGCCGCATCTAAATGTTCCCATTTTTGAGTTTTTTCCCAAACTGTGCCTGGTGCTCAAAATCTCGTTTAAATTAGGATATCTACCATATGAAAAAGTGATATTACTGGGGAAAAGATTCCCCACTCTCTCATCACTCAAAACTATTGACCATAGATTTAATACTGTTTCCCTTAGAATCTGGGAAAACTGGGAAAATTTGGTAACAAAAAATATCTTTTCTTTTTTAATAATTTCTGATTCAGTACTTCCCAAACCATTCCTTTGAGAAACATGTGGCCTTGAATGCTTATTTCTGTCCATATTTCTCTCTGAACACTCAAATGTTATCAGGCCCAATTCCTTCTCCACTTTTACCCTGGCTGATTTAATGGTAGCCACAGAGTAACCTCTCCCAATTAATCTCCCTTCAATTTTGTCAAATTCATCTCCCACTTTGGTCAGCTCAGAAATATTGGAACCAATGCGTTTGAATTCCTCCAAAGGTAGAGAGTTTAATATGGATCTGCTGTGCATGCTGGAAGCATGCAGAAAATTATCAGTGGCTGTCTCCTTGTAAAAAGGTTTAAATTGAATCTTGTTATTAGTCCCCAAATAAAATTCAATATCCAAGTATTGTATACTCTTACCCCCCTTGGTATATGTGAAATCCAAACCACATAGATTATTCTTAATTTCCAAAATAAATCTGTCAAACTCTGTGGGATCACCTCTGCACAAAAAAAGAAGATCATCTATATATCTTTTATACTTAACTACCTTCATCCTATAGAAGTTGTTTGTGTAAATGAAGGAATTTTCAAAATGGGCCATGAAAAGGACAGCATATGAGGGTGCGTAAGGTGCCCCCATAGCTGTCCCCTCATTTTGCAGAAAAAACTCTCCCTCAAACTCAAAACAATTGTGAGTTAAACAAAATTCCAAGAGCTTTATGATATAGTTTGTTCTTGGTCCTTCACCCAACATTTTTTCTATGGATTCCAACCCCCAGTGTTTGTTAATGCTTGTATATAAAGATTTTACATCCACACTGGCCCAATAAAAATCCTGTTCCCAAACAATGTTACGCATCTCTTCACTTACTTCTCTAGTGTTTTTTATATGGGCTTGAACCTTGTGTAAATGCCGTTTTAACACTGAATCCAAAAAAATTCCTATATTCTGCAAATATGAGCCCTTGCCTGAAACAATGGGGCGACCCGGTGGGTTTCTTAAATCCTTGTGAACTTTTGGAATAATGAAGAACCTTGCATTTCTTGGATTCTCTATATAAATCCTTTTTACATCACTGGATGTAAAGAATCCCAACCTTTCACCCCTTTCTAAGACCTCCAATAATGCAGAATTTAAAACTTTTGTCATATTAGAGACCAACCTAGTGTAAGTTTTATCATCATTTAAGAGCTCCAATGCCGCCAAATTATACTTTTCTCTAGGCAGGATGACCCAATTGCCCCCTTTGTCTGCTTGAGTAAAGACATACTGTTTGTTACTTTCTTTCAAAACTGATAAAGCAGTCCATTCAACCTTGCTTAAATTATATAATTTTTTACTTTTAACAAACTTGTCATGTTCATACTCTAGCTGTTTGCATAATGTTTTTTCAAAAACCTGTATGGCTATGTTATTTCTAGGCGGATTAAATTTGCTCTCATAAGACATTTTTGGCACGTCAAATTTACCATAACCCGTATCAAACCCACCATCCATCACACATAATGCATTTTCATCATCTGGGAAAATATCAATTAAATCGTTCTGATGTAAAGAAATGTCCATTAAAGAACTGTCCAAAAAAGAGTCTGTTATGTCATCTGATTCTCTGGCTTGTTCTTCCATTCTATTTTCCGCAAAAAATGTTCTTAAATACAATTTTCTACAAAACTGTTTCGCATCCATTAGAATGTCTGATAAGGAAGGGAAGCGTGTCGGAACAAATTTAGTCCCTTTACATAACACTCTCCTACTTTCGCCGGTAATGTCATAATCAGAAAGATTCAAAATGCGAAAAAACTCACCTTCATTTGATTGTAACTGGGAGTCATTTACAGTCTCAGTGATATGTGGCAACAAAACTTCTTCATATGCAACATCTATGGCATTGGAAAGATTGGAAATGCCGGAAACACTGTGACCTGTGAAGCGGGTATTATCTTCTCCTGCTCTTGTTTTGAAAACGACGCCCCCTTCCTTTGTTCTGCACTGGACTCTGGCCAGAATTATCTGTTGCTCCATTCGCCCCTGTAACGGTATCTTGCTCCAAATTCAAATCTTCGAACGAAACGCTCTTCCTGCCCGTGGATTCTGTGTTGACTGAAGATACCGTAGTATCTCCCAAGGGACCACCTCTAGCAGCTCCTCTGACGTCACGCCTGGCACCACGCTTTCTTTTAAAGCTGTACTGCCATGAAAACAGCTTACCAGATTCGTGATCTTTAATATCAGGAATACGTTTCTTTTTCTTTCGTGTGATCCCCTCCGATTCAACTTTAGCTACTCTGGCTTTGATATCAACCATGTTCCCCTCGAAAACATCACTGGAACTTTCATTAATCAGTTCCTTTTGCAATTGCAAAATGGATGCACGAACTCTATCAAGTACCCTTTCATTCCTCTTGACAAGGATACCCAGCCAACTTAAAGTACAATTCAAGGAAACTGCCTTCCATTCTGCTAAGAGATCTGCCTCCTCGTCACCGAATTCATAGGCAGGTAAACGTTCCACCCTTAACCCTCTAGGGGTTATATTTGAACTAATGCATTTTTCTAATAATTTGGAATCATAAAAGGTGGTCACTTCTTTTACCATCGCCTTCTCCAATTCAAACCAAATTGGTATATTGGTCAAACCAGTAGAAAAGTTAAACTTAGAATTATGGAACATTTGGGTGACATCAAGCACAAAAGATTGGAGAGTCCTGTGGCCAAATATTTTTTGGATTATCATAAGGGGGTTCCTGAAGGATTCATTTATTGTGTGTTAGGCAAACCAAAAAATTTAGGTAATGATGCTGGATTTCATAATAAATTATTAGAAATGGAATCCAGATTCATTATGAATTACAAAACTCTTTTTCCAATTGGTATGAACATTGAAACATGAACCATTGTGGTAAAAGTAATTTCAAGATTTTTTCAAGGTAACCATTGCTGGGTACATAACATTTAGACATTAAGTGTTTATTAACAATATATACAACAATTTTTTCAAAATATTGTTTTGTATAGATTATATTTATAATATTTTTCACATATAAAATCATTCAAGAGGTTCGGAATGGAATGGAATTTATAACATTTTATGTGATAAATTATATAAAGCATTTTTATACTTTTTAATGTTCAATAGTATATTTCTAACAGTTAAAAACAATGTATTTAGCAATATTTTGGATATTATAAGGGTGGGTTCATTTAATGGTTGCTAGATTGTTTGATTGCAATTAAGTATGTTAAATTGACTTTGAAATGGATATAAAAGGTGTGGTGGTATGCATGATGAATGTATTCCTTGAGAAGGCGAAGGCCGAGGTACCAGAATGAAATAAAAGAAGAGTATTGTACCATCTACAACTAGTGCTTGCTTTGTGTTCTAGCATATTTTACGATAAGGATAGTGAATCCCAATTTTCCCCGGCATGTGAGCCATGTCCCTAGAGTGTAAGTGTAGGAGTAGGGTAGTAGTCAAGTAGAAGACAGGTGACATCATGAGGAGGTATGTCTGAAAGACTGTAAGGTGATTGGAGCACAGTGGCTTGTGTTTGCCCTGAGTTGCTCAGGAGTGCAAGAGGTGTGTTCACAGTGGTACTAGCTGAAAACAAGAAACCCAAGGTGTACGCCATGGATATATCTGAAATTTCATGCAAACGTACTTATGTGCGCCCGTGTGTGCTTGTGTGCACGCGTGTGCATGTGGGTGCGTGTGCGCGTGAGTGTGCTTGTTTGCATGCCGCTGCCCTTGTGGAAACAGAAAGGGTAAAAGGAAGGAAAAGAAGTAGTAGGAAGTTAACCAAGGAGAACTAGCAGAGCTGTCAGGTGAAATATATCACAATCAGCCAATTACACAGGCAGTCAACTAGCCCAGCCCAGCAGTTTAAAATCTGCAAACAGCAGTCTAACCTGTTTTTTCACAAGAACTCTGCAACAATGCAGTCTAAAAAGAGTGAAAACTCAAAAAAGCTTAAGGCTGACAAAATGTTAGGGGCTGCCATTGCTATTATAAACCAACATGTGCTAGGTGCTGAGGGTGGTGATATTGTGAATGCTGCTGAGCAACCCACAGTGAGGAGACAGAGAAGAGTGTACAGACCCAGGGTAACCTACCAGCGGCTACATGAGCTGGAGATAGTGGAGCGCTATACAATGGACAGAGACCTCCTGCAGCAAATTGTTGAGCTGTGCCAGCCACGTCTCACACACAGAACAAACAGAGGGGAACCCATCCCAGTGGATACCAAGGTATGTGTTGGCCTACGAATACTAGCTACAGGTACCTTCCAGAGACCAACTGGTGATATGATGGGGGTTTCACAGGCATCAGCATCCAGGGTACTGCACCAGTTCCAGGATGCCATGTCAGCACATGTTGGTTAGCATGTATACTTCCCCAATTCCAGTGAAGCATTGGCCAGCAATATGCATCTTTTCCACCAAATAGCGGAATACCCTGAAGTGGTGGGTGCAATAGACTGCATGCACATACACATGTAAGCCACACCCAGTGAGCAGGGTAGGGTCTACATCAACCGCAAGGGCTTCCCCTCCATCACATGCCAGATCATGTGCGATTCCCAGGGCATAATAATGAATGTGTGTGCTGGCTGCCCTGGAAGCTATCACGATTCCCACATCTTGCATATGATGCAGCTGTACCAGAGATTTGCCAATGGGGACATCCCTGACGGTCACCTAGTGGGGGGTGCTGGATACACACTGGAACCGTGGCTGATGACACCCATCAGAAATGCATACACACCCGAACAAGAACTCCATAATGAGGCACACACATAAACAAGAAGCATTATTGAGAGTGTGTTTGGGATGCTCAAGTCACAGTTCCTGTGTCTGGACTCATCTGGTGGAGCCTTGCAGTACTCACCAACTACATGTACCCAAATTGTCATGGTATGTGCCATACTACACAATATGATCTTGCGGAAACAGCTGCAGCAGGAATAGAATGGGGCAGGGCCAAACAGCCCCCTGCCATTGCCAAGGTCTGCACAGGCACAGCGTGACTCGGAGGAACAACATGAGCCTGCCCCAGTAGGCAGAAGGAGGCGTGCCCAGTATGCCCTGGCCTTGGCAAAGAGGCAACGCATAGCACATACACTGACTTAGGAACCCTGGAAATGACACCTCTCTCTGACTTGCACATACAATAAAAGGGATGCCTAACTTGACACTACCTGTTCTCACACATGTATAGGGAGTGTACTATGTGCATCTGACATAGGCAGCCCTGCAGCACCACCCGAGGCATCATTGCCCTATAGTAAGCAATATAAAGCAGTGTTAAGCACATTTTACCACTATTTAGCATAGTTAAGCACAATTGCGTGGAGCTGCGCACCGCGAAAACTAGCGCAACGTCGGGCAACGTTGGGCAAAGTCAGGCAAAGTTGGCTAAACATGCTCACACCTGCTTTACTGTTCCTTAACCAGTCAGGTCTGCCCAGCAGGAAAATAAAAAACAGTGTCAGGGCTCGAACTCAGGATACTTGCACTATAGTCACAGTACTGAACCACTAAGCCATGACAGCATTTCACTGGCACAGACACAGCAGGGCAATTGTAGAGTAACACAAACACAAACACAAACAAATGCTGTATCATGCCCTCTGAACTTCCCATCAGGCCTATGCAGACAGATAACAGCAGACCAGGCAGTGTGATGTGGGTTGGGTAGGCTATGAAGTCACAAACTAATACACGTGAAATTGGAAGCTACGTTCTGTAGTACAGTAGTATACCTCAAGCCAGTATGATAGGCAACAGTACAGACTGAAATGGAGTACCTGACATAGCAGTTCAGGCTTAGCAAATGTGTATAAGTGTCAGGAGAACCCCTCATCCAATGTCCACCCACAGTAACAATCCAGTGTGCCCCCTGGGTAGAAATGTACAAATAATAGCTGTCCCCCCTGTATGTATAAATGTTGATAAGTCTATGCAAAGAGCTTCCTGGAAGTCCTGCAGGCACAGCATGCTTCCTGTCGATGTACAACACAAAGGTGAGCCCTGAAGTAAGAAACAACTTGATTTTTCACACACATATAGTATATATGTCCATACTGGGCATGCTCACACACTTAAATAAACTAAGCAAATGTCAGTTAACAACATACTGAAAGGTCATACTGGGCATGCTCACACACTTAGGCCATGTCTGAGTACAGCAGTGGGCCACACATATCTGGCAGTTGCAGTTATTACCCCAGAATCTTATCACTATTCACCAATCCTGCCTTGCGCACACAGTTATATGAAAACAGACCCATATAATATATTGGACTCCTGTCAGAATCAAACTATGTACTACAAGTACTGAACTTGTTCAGAGAAAGTGAAAATTCAAAGAAGACCAATAAATTTCTGATCAGTATCATCAATAAACAATGAGCACTCCTAACATCATCCAATCCATGTTCTGGCAAAAAATTGTCAAAGAGTCCATAGAGAACCATGAAGCTTTCTTCACAATGTCATATATATCAATGTAAACACATATATGTTCTTTGTCAGTGCAAACTGTAAATGAATACATGTACATGACTGACGCTGCCAACATCTTGTCAGACAGGTTCATACATATTTACCCCCTTCTCACTGACAAAAGGGCCCATTATCATACCTGGAGACTGTGAAAACCCAGAAATCACATATACAATGGTTAAACAGTACTTTCCAAACCTAAAAACACGGCATCTATGGGACGACATGGCTTCCCTAGCTGTGTCATATGTGAACTCCAAAACAAACAGACCCTGCACCTGAACAGTCTGTTGAGATTCACCCTCTGTACAAGATATGAAACTGTTGAATGCGTTACAGCAACATTTGGCACACTCCACAAGTGTTGGTGCACAACAGACCATATGAACTATTGTCTTATAAGCCTATTAAGCCTGATCTGCAAGGCCATGGAGTCCATCATGATGGAACTCATAAACAGAGCTATTGTGAGCCTACAAACACCCAACCCTACCAATTTCGGTGTGGCCAGGGGCAGATCATGGTTCCCAACCCTGCTAGACTGTTTTCGAGACAGTCACCCAGGACATACATCAATGAAATGAGCTACACACGTCCCACATAGACCTTGGAAAGGTGTCTTCCAACATCCCAGACACATGTCGTATCCACAAAATCAACAACCAGTGCATAAATATGTATGTCATCTGATGGATTGCCAACTGGGGCACAGATAGATCACACAAGGTAAGAATTCTGGTCTCCTGTTCAAGCTGGTAACAACTGCTGCCCCCCATGGCTCAGTCCTGGGACCCCTCGTATCTGGTGTATACTTTTTAGAAATACAGTCAAACACACAAGGGCTATGTTTAGCAAAGTTTGTGGATGACTGCAAAAAAGTTGTCATAATCGATGTGTGGGACAACAGAGACATTATTAAAAAGGGTCTCAGTCAGACATATGTGGTGTAAAAATTATGCCCTTGAGCTAAAGTCATACAAATACCACATAGGTGCCAACACCCTAAATATGGAGGTGATAATAAGGGATCTATGGACACACGTGGATAGTCATCTCTACTTCCAGAAACATATTCACAAAGTGGTTAGAAAATCATGCTATGTGTTCCCACAAACTGCCAAGGACTTTGCATGTAGGTCAAAGGAGGTTCCCTCTACTCATCAGTCATCAGACCTGTCAGAGAGGACCACAACACACTTGCGATGAATCTGACTAGGCACCTTCAGCAGCTGGAAAGACCACTGAAGTACCTCAACAAGAGGATTTCTGGCCTGGAACAGTTGCCCCATGCAACCAGACTGAATTTAACTTAATCTGTACTCTGTTGCATACTGTCTACTCAGGAGATCTCTGCCCAACAAACAGGTCCATGTCCAATGCAGAACTGATGTACATGCTCTATCTGAAGTAATCACAAGCTCGCTGTACCACATGCTCTAGGGATATCATCATCACAACATTAAATAGAACATGCTGGAGGGATACATGACTAACTCACAGACTTCCCTTGCTTTGGAACAGGCTCCCAACCGACATTAAGCTGAGACCCTCACTGACACTCTTCCAGAGGAGCCTTGATGAGTGTATGTGAAACTGAACTGTCACACCATGGATCACTTCATCAGCTCTACTACACAGAGGCCTAGGGAACTAACTCCATGGGTGGTGATAGCTGCACACTCTGGCCATACTAATATATTTATTTATTTATTTTATTTTGTTTTTGTTAACTGGGAGGGTCCGACTGGACACAGGTCCATTTTCAGCGGAGGCCCAGGGAGAAAAGCTCCATGTTACATTATTAGGTTAATACAATTCTAAGCAATTAATGAAATTTTAAGTAGTACAGGGAACATTTACATGACAAGTGATACATCTAGTAGAATGAACAATTATTACAAAACAGTTTTTTTTTTCCCTTCACATTCACATAAACATTAATAATTTTACATTCACAATACATTTATGCATTTGTATAACTGAGAAGTAAATAAATGCCCATACTGGCAAAATTAAAGTATAGGTATAGGTAAGATGAGAGTAAGAGGAGTATTGTTAGGTTTTATACTATTTTCAGATACAGATTATAGCCATTATCAGGTATGGGTTGTAGTTAAGAACAGTGCAAGTGTTAGTATGTTTTCTGCTAAAGGAAATGCTAATGCTAATGGACTGATGATATGTTTGAATGAATATGCAAGGATATCAACAGGGCTAAGTAAGGGAAAAGTTATTGTGTAGCAGAATCCTTGCAACTGAGCATAGTTATTGTTACCCTGGGGTGTAGCAAGAGCAGAGCTAATTATTAGAATAATGGGATTTCAGGAGGTGTTTGAATTTGGTACTAGAAGTAGTGCTAGTTATAATGTTTGGGAGTAAGTTCCAGGTTTGGGCTGTTATGCAGGCAAAGAGAGATTTACTTGCTTCATTTTTATATCTTATTACTTGAATGAGATTTTGGTTACTAGATCTTAGGGCTCTAGTGGTGGTGGTGGTGTAGGGCTGAATTAGCTGTTGGAGAGCAGGTGTTTTCTCAGGGTAGTAGTAGAGTTTATGTACAACTGTGGCTTGATTAAGTCTTAGCAGCTGAGGAAGTTCCAGCCACTCGAGTTGCATTAGGGAAAGACAGTGATGGGACCTATTTGTGGAGTCTGTTGCGAATTTGGCAATTTTGTTGTAGCAGGATTCCATTTTGTGAAGTTCAGTCTGGTGAAGGTTAGTTAAGATAGGGGAAGCATAAAGAAGGATAGAGAGGTGGTGGCTTCTTGCAATAGTGACTTTGGTCTCTTTAGTCATGAACTTTTTGTTTCTATAGAGAAGACCTAGTTTTCTGTTTACCTTTTTGATGGTTTGTGCTATATGGATATCAAATTTTAGGTGATTATCAATCTGTACTCGTAGTAGTTTTGTGTGGTTGGTGGGTGTGATTTGAATATTGTTTTTGGAGTTTATGATGAGGCTATAGTTTGAATTGGATGATCTGCCAGGGGTGAATAGGATTAGTTTGGTTTTCTTTGGATTGAGAAGAAGTTGTATTTTAGTAAACCAGGTTTCTGCTAGAGTAAAGTTGAGTTGGTTAAGGGTGTGTAGTTCCTTTATGCTGGGGGCAGCACATATTATGGTGGTGTCATCAGCATATTGAACTACTGTGGCAGTAGGCAGTGAAGAGGAGATGTTGTTAGTGAAGAGGGAGAACAGCAGTGGGCCAAGGATTGATCCCTGAAGGACTCCTATGGAAACTGGTAAGAGGGGGGACAGATTTTCTTGCCAGAGAACTGCTTGTTGGTGTTCTGATAGATAGCTATTGAACCACAGTATAGTGTAGGAGCATATATTGAGTCTAGATAGAGTACTGAGGAGCATGTTGTGATTAACCATATCAAAGGCTTTTAAAAAGTCCAGGAAGGATAGAAGGGCAGTGGTTGTGCTGTGGGAGGGTCTGAAGCAGTGTTGGGAGTTAGATAGTAGTTTGTTTTGTTGGAGATATTGCATTAGTTGCAAGTGGACAACTCTTTCAAGAATTTTTGATAAGGGTGATAGTATGGCTATAGGACGATAGTTGGTCAGCTCTAAGGAGTTGCCTCCTTTGTGCAGTGGGACAATATGGGAAGTTTTCCAGAGGGTAGGAACTATGTGTTCTGAAATTGATCTATTTATGCGAATAGACACTGGGTATGATATGGCTTCTGCTGCTATCTGAAGGAAATCTGCAGGAAGTTTATCGGCAGCTAGTGTGGTTGGTTTTAGCTTCCTAAGGAGGTTTGCAATCATTTTAGTGGACACTGGCTGTAGGGAAAAGCTAGAGATGTTATTTTTTGTATTACTGTTGGTTGTAGTGGATGATTGTATAGTAGTGCCATTATTTTTCTGGGTATTGGCTAGATTTTGAACTGTTTCTGTAAAGAATTTATTAAATTGTGTAGGAATATAATCCTGGTTGTTTGGAAGTACAGGGGTGGGAGTTTATGCTTTCCCAGGGTGAAGTAGTCTATTAATGGAAGTCCAGAATTTTTGGGGGTTGTGGCTATATTTATCCTGTAGATTTTTACAGTAGTTGGACTTGTCTAGTTTAGTTAACCTCTTGACTTTATTACGTAGTTCAATGTACTTTAACCTTAGAGTAGTATTTTTATCTTTGTGGGATGCTATCCAGAATTTGCCCCTTTCTTTCATTGTCTTTTTTGTCTCTTTGGTAAGCCGTGGGGCATGGTGGGTTTTTGTCCTAATGGATCTAGAGGGGGCATGATGGTCTAGGATATGTAGGAAGGTTGAGTTAAAGTACTTTACATCTTCATTGAGAGGTAGTTGTTTAAGAGGGAGCCAGTTACAACAACTTAGTGCTTTGTTAAAGTCATTGGCTCTGAAGTGTCTTTTATTATGTATTATTCTGAGTAAAAGTAGGTTGGGTAGGTGGTGGGTCTTGCTCCTAATTAGGTAGGTGGGTTGATGGTCACTTAGACTGTCAGGAAAACAGCCAGATTGATGTATAAAAGTGGGGTGGGATACCAGAATCCAATCCAAAATGGATTGACATTTGGTTGTTTTGTCAGTCCTAGTGGGCGTAGTGATTATTTGTGAGAACCCGTAAAGGTTGATATGATCTGAGGGATGGTCAGTGGAGTAGTTTCCCCAGTCTATGTTAAAGTCACCTAGTAGTATGGTTTCGCAAGGGAGGGAGAGTGAGAACCAATTTAACATGTTTTCCATAATGGGAATGTTGTTACCTGGGGGTAGATAGGCACCTGCGATGATTATTTGTTTGTTTGTGTTTAATTTAAATTTGGCAAGGATAAGTTCTACCTTGTTGATTTCTACATTATTATAGTCAACTAGTTCTAGCGTGAGGTGACTTTGAACTAGAATTGCTACACCTCCACTCTTTTTCCCTGTTCTGTCTTTACGCAGGATATCATAACCTGGGACTATGATCTCATTATTGTGGTGATCAGGTTTAAGCCATATTTCTGATAGTACCACTATGTCAGGTTTGTACATGGCTAATAAGGCATGCAGGTCATGTATTTTGTTTAGTATGCTTCTTACGTTTATATTTAAAAGGAGGAGAGATGATTTGGGTTTGTAGAAGTGGGGATTTGGTACCTTTATTTCAGCTTTTTCTATTGGGGTAGGGCCCGGATTTGGGTGTATGTCTCCACTGCAGGAGAGTTTTTGCAGTAGGTTTAAGTATAGTTTGGTGAGTTTATTAAGAACTTTAGATAGCTTGTGTGAGGTGTGGAGGTTAATTTTTACTGCTAATTTGTTTTAATAGAGTGATGGGTTTAGAAAGGAGGTAGTGTTTGAGGTTGTAATAGGAAAGTTTTGAAGTAGTGTGTGGTTAATTATGGGTTTGGTTTGCCATGGGGGTGGAAAAGTGATATTTAGATGGGTGTGGTAGGAAGAGAGTATTGAGAGTAGAAGTAGACTGGAGATAGTTGCTTGATAAAATATAAGTTTTTGGAGAAGGGGGGTTTGCAAGCTGTGCATGTTTTTAGTTATGGTGAGGATAAAGTTAATTTGGAAAGTAAACTAGGTGAATATGTTAGGGTGTGGATATTGTGGGAGTGGTGGTTGTAATTAATGTTGTGTTTGGTTGATAATTGGAATGGTGGTTGTAATTTATGTTGTAGTTGATTGAAGGGATTTAATAAGATAATTTGTGAGGTGAGAATTGATGATGGGTGTGTTTTAGAATTATAAGTTTGAATGCCCTAGGGGTGGGTGAGAGAGGGGGTAGGGTAGGGGAGCAAAGTGAGCCCGAGCGTCAGCGAGGGTGAACGGAGCATGCTAGCACCACCGTGGAAGAGGCACGGTGAGAGAATAAAACAATCAGAGAAAGGCTTTTCAGCAGGGCAGAGCTATTTATTGTATAGGAATAGTTGTTTTGATTTCTCATTTTATGCACAAAGCTCTGAAGGAAACTTTAGCAAGAACAAAGCTAAACACAAGACTGGGGGGGGGATATGGTCATAGAGCTGTGAGTTAGGGTGGGGAGCTGAGTGGGGGATTTAGAGTGGAGAAGGGGTTTACAGGGTTAGGGTTAGGTAGGTGAGAGTCTGTGTGGCTAGAAAACACAGAATGAGGGAGTGAACAGATAGAGGTATAAGGTAGAGAGAGGCTATGTGGCAGAAGAAGACAGAGTAAGGAGAGAAAACAGAAAATGGTAAGAAATAAGGGTTAAACTAGTAGTAGCTTTAGAGGGGAGCTAATGAGCTGACAGTGGTCAGGGCTAAGCAAGTAATAGCTGAGTGGGTAGATTATGAGGTAACAAATAACGAGGCTGGGCAGGTAGTGAGGAAGGGGGGATGAGAGGTGGGGTGTGCAGTGATGTGTTGTAGCTGACCAGGTACCTTACAATATTAATTCACACTAATAGGCTAGGAGGACTGGTTAAAGTTTATATACTTAACACATACTTTGCTTCTGTTTTAATAGCACAGTTGCTGGAGAGGATTCCGCGGACATCAGTAGTCAAGGGGTGTGGGTGTTCCTCTTTTATGTGGTGTAGGTTATTTAAAACCTTAATTATGGTACCAGGGACCTGTAAAATAAATATGGAAAAGAGTACGATGGTGAGCTGGTGTAAGCTGTGTAATCGGAAACAGACAGTAGTGATAGGGGGTGAAGTATAAGGGTAATAAGTAAGGAAGATATTTACATGCAGGAAAGCAGTAGTAAGGACAGTTAGTGGGTTCCTGAGTGGAAAAGGTCAGAAGAGGGTTAAGTAGGAGAGTAGTCAAACTAGTAAGTATATAACATTTGAAGGAAAGTGATATAAAAGAAGAAAGGTAAGAGAGACATAGGAATAGGTGTGGAGATCAGTAGGTAGAATAGTAGTACTTACAGCAATGTCAGCTAAGACAAAAAACAAAAACGGATACAAATACTGTTTAAGAGTAGACCTAATGCTATATAATAGTAGTAACTATAACAGTGATGGCAGACACGTAAGTTTAATTTCAGCTAGGCAGTGAATAAAGCAAGTAGTTAATAAAGTGGTATGCTAGAATAATACAAATCAACACTAACAATCTATTATATATCATCTATTATATAGTTAATAAAGTGGTAAGCTAGAATAATACAAATCAACACTAACAATCTATTATATATCATCTATTATATAGTTAATAAAGTGGTAAGCTAGAATAATGCAAATTAGCACTAACAGTCTATTACCTATCAGCCTGGATAAACACACAGTGAAATAAGAAAATAAAGTGAGTCAGTATTTAAAATACATTTGGCCTTAAGCCATTACAACTGACCTAGCTTTTACATAGACATAATACAGCCAATAATCCATCAGAAAATGCCTTTTTTACAGCTTAGTAATAGCAGCAATGGTACAGCGTGCTATAAAACACGTGGCAATCATAGGTTAAGTGAGAGTACATTAGAGACACCATTCCCATCACTCGTTAAAGCATAAAGTACTATTTATGTGTAATAGAGCATAAAAGCAGTTGATATCAGCATAAAAACACGTTCCTTAAAATAGGTAAAATGCCAGTGATACAGTGTCCTATAGACACGTGGCGCTATTAAATTGAATCAGTTTTAGTAGAAACGTTATACATAGAAGCTGATAAAGCATACAGCCAAATTATCCTGAGATAGAAACATCAGCATAGCAGTTAAACAATATCAGAGTCGGAAAACATGAAGGCAGAGGGCCGTTTATCTTTAATATGTAAGATGAAAAGCCGTCTGTCAAGAGCAAGGTACCAATAGTCCAATTCAAGCAGGAGCAATGATAGCAACCATGCTAGACAGCACAACTTGTAATTTAATCACGTGGCACATACGAGCTTATCCTTAGTCTACAATACAGAAACATAGCCAGAATACAATAACTGTAGCAGGAATAAGGTTGTAAGTTGAGCGCTTACCTGGTCAGCTTGTACACACTACCGCGTTAGGGGAATAGAAGCAGAGAAATGGTGCCTGAGTCAAAGTGTAGCTTTTCAAAGCCGCAAGGCATCATGGGAGGAGGGGCTGACATAAGTATTGTAGGAGAAACAGGGAAGGCTAATTAGGAATAGGAGAGATGGTAAGAATAGCATAGCACCACCATGGAAGAGGCACGGTGAGAGAATAAGACAATCAGAGAAAGGCTTTTCAGCAGGGCAGAGCTATTTAATGTCTATGAATAGTTGTTTTGATTTCTCATATATGCCTTCAGGCAGATAGCCTATCACCTACCTATGTACCTATATATATATGTAGGGGGAACACAGTATAATAAGCCAAAGATGGATGGGCAGAGATGTGTGTAAGAGGGTGACCATGACAGGGAGCCTTCCAGGACTGTCCCACCCAGCACACATCCCAATGGCATGAAAGACATGAGGTGCACATCTCTCCCACTGTACATAACAGCCACCAGTATATGTAAGCATTACAGTGTATGTGGTCCATGTGCCTGCTGTACAACATGACTGTACAATGAAGTACACATCTACTATCTGTAGACATGTACCTGTCACATAGGTCCATAGGTATGTAGTAAACTATCTCCATGAAGGCATATATCAGCCTACGCAAGTTGTGCAGCTTTCACCACATCATTGTGTAGTCTCCCAAGGCCTAGGTCTAATAGTTAGTACCCTAATCCCCTTTCTAGTGGGGCTGCTGATGTGATGCCTGCCATGAACTATCTATTTCCTATCCACTCATCAAGGTTCCAATTGAAGAGTGTCAGCGAGGGGTTTTGTCTGATGTACATTGGGACTCTGTTCCACAGTAAGGCAAGTGTCTGGGATGGTATTCTATCCCACCAGTTGTTGTATTCATCGTTCTGATGAGGTTCATATCCCTGGAATGTGTATGACGACTCAATGTTGTTATGTGTAGATGGAGCATGTTCAACAATTATGTGTTGGACATGGCTCAGTATGTTAGGCAGAGTGTGCCTCTGAATAGGCGGTACGCAACAAGAACAGATTTAGTTTTACCAGTTATGTTGCATAACACAACTGTTTGAGGCCAGCAATCCTCTTGGTGAGGTACCTATGTGGTGTCTACAGCTGCTGGATATGCTAAGTCGAGTACATCCAAAACGGTGCACTGTACTCAATGATGGGTCTGATGATGTTGGAGTAGAGTGCCAACACTACCTGTTTGGATCCTGATGCAAACCCTTTGTTGATTAGGTGGGCCACATAGGATCTCCCAATCACTTTGGCAACATGGTTGTCAAAGGAAAGATGACTATCTACTTGTGTCCCTAGATCCCTTATCACCTTGTCATTTTTAAGGGGGTAACACCCATGTGGTAGTTTGTGGGTATTTTGTTTTCAACAAAGAGGATCACTATGCATGCTTCCACAGTGAGCTTGAGGCCATGATTCTGACACTACACATCTGTCTCATAGAGTCCCTTCTGGAGAATATGTCTGTTTTCCGGGAGTCTATTATGGCAAACACTTTACAGTTCCCAGGAAACTTAGTCAACCACAACTCTCCTGTGTTGGCATGTACATTTGAGAAGTCTATACCAAACAGGAGGGACACCAGGACCCCACTGGGGGACACCAGTTGTTACCGGTGTAGAGTCTGACATGTAGCCAGCAACTCATAATGTGTGGGATCTGTCTGTGAGCCAGCTTGCAATCCATCTTGTGATGTATGGATTCATGGCCAGGTTGGTGAGTTCATCTATGATACCTGACTGGGGAATGGTGTCAAAGGCCTTGGTGAGATATAGGTAAGCTGTGTGGAGCTCATTTCAATCATCCGTAGCCTGGGTAACTGTCAAAGAAATCCTCCCAGTTCAGGAGGCATGGTCTGCATTTGACGAAGCCAAACTGTGTGTGCTCAACTGTGTGAAGGTTCCCAATCTCTGTATTGTTGACTTCCATTGTGATTGGATACATTGCCTTGCAGAACACACTTGTCAGGCTCATAGAGCATGAATGCCAAGGGGTTCTCTTGGCGCCACCCCTGTGGAGTGTGAAGAACATTGCTGTGCAACATTCTATGGTTACATATCCTGTAGAGAGCATCTAGAGAGAGGTGTAGGTATCCTTGCTGAATATGGATACATCCTCACCCTATGTGCTATGATTCAGGTTCTGATGCTGGAAGGTATGGAATGAGTAGTATCCTGGTAGTGCTGGTGTGCTGTCTGGAGCCTTGAACTAGGTTACTGATACTGCACAGATATCAATATTTTCCATAATGAGAAGTGCCTCGAGTGTGTGCATCTGGAGGCTGAGACTTCTGGCAATGAGTAGCATTTAGCTCACTTAGTGGTTCTTTGTGTTGGTTATGAGATTTGGTTTGTCTTGCGTGACCGGTGTTCCACACCTGATGTCAGTGCCTCATTGGTCCCATCTGACCATAAGCTAATTACCCTACATATCCACCAGGAACTAGCGGCCCATCAGCCTGATGAGCCTGCTTTGCAAGGCCATGGAAGGTATCATCATATAACTTATAAAAAAAGACATTGGTAATCTCCAAACTCTGGACCACAACTATGTTGGGTTTGTAAAATGCAGATCATGTCTCCTAAACCTGATAGACATCATTGAAGCAGTCACCAGAACTGTAGACAAGGGTAAGGTGGTTCACACAGACTATGTAGATCTTGCCACGGCTTTCAACACCATCCCCCACTCGGGAATTATAGATAAACCCACTAAACTAGGTATAAATCGCTATGTCACAAGATGGGATGCCAACTGGCTAACTGACAGAACACACACTGTGAAAGTAGCAGACTCCAAGTACAACATTAGACCAGAGACACATGCAGTACCACAGGGTTCAGTCCTGGGTCCTGTCCTGTCTGGTATCTACTTCCCTGAAGTAAACTTTAACATGGAAGGTCTGTGGCTAATGAAGTTTCCAGATGACTGCAAACTAGGAGCCATAATCGAAACTACTGAAGATGTGGACATCCTACAAAAGGGCCTCACTGAGACAGATGCCTGGTGTCAAAGCCATGGCCTCAAGCTCAATGCCAAAATGTGCATTGTCATCCCCTTTGGTAAAAACTCTGTAGCCATGAACTACAACATAGGCAGTAGTATACTTAACACTGAAAGTGTAATAAGAGACCTTGGGTCACAGGTGGACAGTGGAAACACCTGTGGTAATCACATCCCCGCAGTAGTCCGGAAATCTTTCTATGTGGCACACCTCATGACAAAAGGTGTATCATGCAGAATAGAAGAGGACATTGTTCCCCTCAACTCATCACTCACTAGATCCATAATAAAGTACAATGCCCATTTTGCTATGTACCTCACAAGACATCTACAACAACTGGAAAGCCTGCAGAAATACCTCACAAATAGCATTAGCGGCCTGAAATATATGCCATACACAGACCGTCTCCAAATGTTACAGCTGTACTCTCTCGCATATCGCCTACTCAGAGGTGATCTCTGCCTAACATACAAAGCTATGTCAAACAGAGAGTTGTTGGACATGCTCCACGTAAAACACTCACAATGCCTCTGATCTTTGGCCCCAAAACCCAGAGCTAAATACAAAATTAAATGGTGTATCCATTTACCTTATGGATACCCACACCTTCAGGTTAGTGGCACAGCATGAGGCCTTGGAGACCATGCAAGTACAACTAACATTGGGCATAGCTGCTTATCAGATTGTAGCCTGCTACAGATCACCTACCTTGTCTCAGGAACCTCACTCAGTATTTCTGAGAACAGTGGGAAATATAAAGGTCCTACCAAACACCATTATATGAGGAGATTACAACTACCAAAACACTGACTGGGAGAATTACTCGTGTGCAATGTCCTTTACCCAATGCTTCCCAGAGTTTAAAACTCAAACGCTCTGGAACAGCTGGTTACCATGCCCACTAGAGGTGACAACATACTGGACCTGATCATCACCAACATGGGGTACCAGTGTTCCACAACAGAGATAAACCCCTCACTGGCAATATCAGATCATAAAGTAATCACACTGGACATCCACATCACGGCCCCCCACACTCAAGGAAACCACTGAGAAGAAAGTTTCTAAAGCAAACAGCACACTTCTCAAGACCAAAGTGGAAAGTTCAAAAGCACCCTTGCTATAGGATAATGCTATACAATCTGCAGAAACATTTACAAGTGCATTCTATGAGCATCTACAGGGATGCATGGATCGAGACATGCCAAATAAAACCATGATGCACTCTTCCAAAAATAGGAAACCAATCTGGTGGTTGTCGCACATAAATAAGCTATACAACAGAAGGAGGAAATGAACACGATAGAGCAAACTTCACATAAGGAAAGGCATCACTGATCATCATTAGGACGAAACAATGATCACTCGTAAAATAATCCAAGGCCAGTTTCTAAAGACAAATTGCCAAGGAATGTAAGAATAACAGCCACAAAGCCTTCATGAGCTATACCAAACATTTAGGTGGCAACTCTAACAAATGCTGTCAGCTACTGCAAAATGGAAAAAAGATACACTGAACCAACTTACATTGCCCACATCCTGGGGGACAAGTTTAGTGCAAACTCCCACCCACATCACCCCCAAAAGGACCTGTGTCCATCCCAGAAGAATGCAGAGCACTAGATTTCATGGACATGCAGGTAAAAACAGCCCTCTCCAAAGCTAAGAACACAGCATCAATGGGACTGGATGGTGTCCCAGGCTGCGACTTACACCAGCTCCAAAAGGAACTACACCCTCACCTACATTCACTGTCCAGACTCAACCTTAACACAGGCTATGTACCCAAGGAATGGCATACAGCAACAGTCATCCAGCTCCACAAAGGGGGTGCCACAACAGAACCAGGAAACCATTGACCTATAGGCCTACTCAGCCTGGTCTGCAAAGCTATGGAGCAAATTATCATGGAACCCATAAACAGAGACAATGGGGACCTCCAGACACTGGACTCTACCCAACTTGGCTTTGTTAAAGGTAGATCCTGTCTTCTAAACCTAGTTGACTCATTTGAAACAGTTACCAATGACATAGATGGAAGTGAAACTAGTCCACACAGCCCACTTGGACCTCACTACGGCCTTTCGACACCATTCCCCACTCTGGCATCATGGACAAGCTTACCAACTTGAACGTTAGCAGCTATGTCACAGGATGGGTGGCCAACTGGCTCACAGATCAAACACACATGTTCAGAGATGCGTGTGCCATGTCCAACTCTAAACCAGTCACAAATGGCATCCCACAGGTATTGGTCCTGGGACGCCACCTGTTCAGTAGATACTGCTCAGAGGTACAGGCAAGCATGGGAAGAGTATGGCTGAACAAGTTTGCAGATGACTGATAACTGTGGTCCATAATCGACTCCACGGCTGACACAGACATCCTCCAGAAGGGTTTTACAGAGACAGATACCTGGTATCAAAACAATGACCTCAAGCAGAATGCCAAAGAATGCATAGTCATCCCCTTTGGATAAAACAAAGTGCACACAAAATACCACATAGGTAGTAATACAGTATGTATGGAGAATGTAATTATGGCCCTGGGGACACAGGTAGATAGTAAACTCTCCTTTGATGATCACATTGCCAAAGTGTCTACAAATACATTCTATGTAGCCCACCTAATGTCACCTAATGTAACCCACTTTGTCTAGTCTGATGATGTCACCATCCTAAAAATATACCTGTGGAAAAGAGAACTCCAGTAATGTGTAGAGCGTGCTGTGTAAATGCATATTGCTCTAGTGTCATTAAGTAATTAGGTAAGGGTTTGAATCATGCACATGACAACTGTATGAGAGTGTGTGTGTTGATCTCTTTGTAGAAGAGCAACCTTTTTGGAGACAACTACAACACCTTAAATGTGGTATACCCATCTTTGTCAAGTCTGATGATGTCACCATCCTACAAATATACCTGTGGAAAACAGAACTCCTAGTAATGTGAATAGCGTATTGTGTAAATGCATACTGTTCTAGTATCATAAGATAGTTAGATAGGGGTTTGAATCCTCCCCTTGACAACTGTATGAGTGTGTGTATCTCCTTGTAGAGAAGCAACCTTTTTGTAGACAACTACAACACCTTAAATGTGGTATACCCATCTTTGTCAAGTCTGATGATGTCAACATCCTACAAATAAACCTGTGGAAAGGGGAACTCCCAGTAATGTATATAGCGTGTTGTGTAAATGCATACTGCTCTAGTATCATAAAGTAGTTTGACAGTGGCTTGAATCCTACACTTGACACTTGTGTGTGTGTATCTCCTTGTAAAGGTGCAACCTTTTTGGAGACAACTACAACACCTTAAAAGTGGTATACTTATCTTTGTCAAGTCGGATGATGTCACCATCCTACAAATATACCTGTGGAAAGAAGAACTCCCAGTAATGTATATAGTGTGTCATGTAAATGCATACTGCTGTGGTATCATGAGGTAATTAAGTAGGGGGTTAGAATCCTGCACTTGACAACTGTATGACAGTGTGTGTATCTCCTTGTAGAAGCGCAATCTTTTTGGAGACAACTACAACATCTTAAAAGTGGTATACTTATCTTTGTCAAGTCTGATGATGTCACCATCCTACAAATATACCTGTGGAAAGAAGAACTCCCAGTAATGTATATAGTGTGTCATGTAAATGCATACTGCTGTGGTATCATGAGGTAATTAAGTAGGGGGTTAGAATCCTGCACTTGACAACTGTATGACAGTGTGTGTATCTCCTTGTAGAAGCGCAATCTTTTTGGAGACAACTACAACACCTTAAAAGTGGTATACTTATCTTTGTCAAGTCTGATGATGTCACCATCCTACAAATATACCCGTGGAAACTAGAACTCCCAGTGATGTATATCGTGCATTGTGTAAATATGTACTGCTCTAGTATCATAAAGTAGTTAGATAGCAGTTTGAATCCTGCACTTGGTGAGTGTGTGTGTGCTCTATGTGCTGGTCACAGTGTTGTGGGTTTTGCTTTTACTACTGTATGACATATCACAATGACAACAGTATGTGCATTGCACGTCAGGTAGCTGTGTGGCAAATACAGATACGTACATGTGACCTCAATTATTTCAGAGGTGGGAACCCTGCTTTCTCCATGAACACATCTGTTATCTTCGCCAGAGTGTGCTGCCGCTTTCCAGACCTTAGGTCACATCTGTATGCTTGTGACAATCCCAGCCACTGCAGTGATCCCTGGTCTAGGTCATCCGTGTCAGGCACACTAATTATGGTTTCTATTGAATAGTGTGAGTGAGGGTTTATGCCTGAGGTATATTTCAGACCAGTTAAAATGCAGCAAAGTCTGCCAATGATGGATATTCATTATAGGTGTACAACAACCTTTGTGGATATGCATACAGACCCCTTATTGCTTATGTGATTCACAGAGGGATCTCAAAATACCTTTGGAAATGTGATTACCAAAGGAGAGATGATGTAACACTTGGCTGTATGTACACATCGGTACCTGTCAACATGTTGGTGGCTACTACCTATGTGGTACTGTGGGGATACTATGTTTTGTAAATGTGGATGACCATGCTTTAATTGGCTTATAGCTTTGCAGCATGCGTTTGACAACAGGTATCTGTCTGTATGATACCCTTGTGGAGGATGTGTGTGTCATCTAGAGAATGCATTATAGGCCACAGTATGCATTCCCAGACGTGGACAGACATATCCCTACTGTGTTTGCTTGTACCTAAGTGAGCTATATGGCAATCAGAAGTGGTCTCAGGAATGGGTGCAGTTGAACACCACTGGTTACTGAGATAGTATAGTTCCTGAAGGGTACAAATGTTACTGTGTGTCCTACATCTGTGTCTCAGTTGTCAAGACATCATCTAATGATTATTTATGGTCAGGCTGTAGAGGTTTTGCATACTACCAAAATGCAAACCAATGACAGATAGTAACAGTATCACCCACAACACAGTGTCAAACCATGTCATACACACATGTGTACCCAAGTTCCAAAATGTGTGTAGTACAATGCATACTGGCCACCAATAGAAACTATGGAGTGTTGACACTGTGTAATACATGGCATGTCACCCTGCCCATGTGTCCACTATGCACGTACATGCAGACAGTGCATCTACACCATGTTCACAAATGTACAACTGCAAACCTATGCTGCACACATCACACACGTACTGTTCACTCTCTAACACTTGCTGCCAATACTACACACATCAGCCAAGTGACACGTGGGTGGACAATACACTATTGGGATTAACACTGGTGTAAACAATACTACATTGACAATCATAGCTTTAATGCATCATGCCTGCTCAGCTACAACTTCAAGGATAACATTACACTTTACTGCTGACAACATGCTAACATTGCTATACTGCCATAAAGTCACCTTGTGAATTAGCACCATGTTAGCCTGTTCCTGCATCAATGTTACAGATGACAGGAGGTGGCACAGGTTTCATCATATGCACAGGGTGTGTTGTTGGTTTGCCAGAGGCCTACATTAAGCCATACAATCAACATGTATGTGCATGCGTGTGTGTGTGTGTGTGTGTGTGTGTGTGTGTGTGTGTGTGTGTGTGTGTGTGTGTGTGAGGGCCAAGAGTACTGGTATGGGATAATGTTGATGTGATGTGTGTGGGTATGTGTTAGCCCTAGGTGTCTGGTTTGTGTGTGTGTGTGTGTCTGCATGCACACAGTTCCACCATGTGGTTGCAATATACAGGGATTTGTGGGACAGCCACAGACTGTACCTGCCAGGCTTTACAGATCACCTTCTCTGGCCATGGATACGGTACCTGTGCCTGGCAGGGGTGCTACTGACAGTATCAGGTACTGAGCCAGTCTGAGTACTATCCTCAGATGTAGACATATGTACACTGGACCCAGGTACCTGCTGGGACTGTCCAGAGCCACGTGCACGTGGTCTTCTAGGATGGTCTATGGACAGCCCACCCCAACATTGCTGGGGCTGGTACTGGCACTACGGGAGCGGCTGTGACTTGAGGGATGTCCGCTGCGACTGCCAGCTGCAGATGTTGCTGGCATATGTCCATGTTGATGTCTCACCCATCCTGCACTGTCCTGACACATGGGCATGATATTGCAGAGGACATCTAATGTCTCACCCCAACGTCTATCCATGACCTCAGTGTACTTACGGATGGCACCTGCTAGGTCACAGATACTGTAATTTAAAGTGGTGTTATGTGCCCTCTGTGCCCTTAGTCCCTGTCCGGTTTACCGTTCCATATGTGCCTGTGCCTCCATGACAGCCTGAAACATGCGTGAGGTTGTAAGACCTGTGGCACGTCTCCCAGGGGCATGATGACCTGCAGTGCTCTGACGAGAACCCCTGGACATCTGCCTATGTGGTACTGTTCCAGACCTGTGGGTATGGCTGCTGTGTCCGGATGCATGTGCCATATGTTTCACAATGTCCTGGCCATTGCCGACCGTAGACTGTCCCTCAGCTAAGGGCATTGGTGATGAGGGATGTATTGGCAGTATGACTGCATGCATGGATGGGGTGGACAGCTGTGTACTGTTGACTGGTGGCCCAATGACAGACCCTGGCAAACATGTCTTTGCCTCAACACACCTATCCTCATTATTACTATTTGTGTCAGTGACATCAGGTTCCCTGCTGCAGTGAACCAGCCCAACCTCAGCACCTGTGAGAGGAAGACAGGAAACACACTTTATGACCTGTACATGATGTCAGAACACATGTACAAATGCACATGTGCACACATGCACACATGCACACATGAACACATTAACACATGCACACATGAACACATGCACACATGCACACATGCACATAACTACACTCCTCACTAAAGCAGAGACACACATACACACACACACACACACACACACACCACCAGTAGTCCAGAACATACCCAATAGTGGTTGATGGTGGGGTACAGTATCACAAGACAAACAGTCATATCACACGTGTCAGCATGCAGGACGTGCGTTGCTCAGCAACATGCAGTGCGAGTGTAGACAGTCCTTGCTAATAACAGTATACATGGCTTTGATGCATGTGTGTTGTTGTTCAGTGATTGGCTTCACCCTGGAATGCAATGTGTACATGGACACAACATTGCTGTGTAAGTATTACAAGCTCTTCAATGTGCTGTGCACCATCGCTCACAGGTATACATACCATGGCTGGATGTTTATTTGTGTGTAACATAGATATCCGTTACTGATTAGGGCATCGGTGTCTTCAGCAGATAATTGTGGACACAGGTATAGCTCATGCATACTATGTATACACACACGATGAGTGGTGCGTGTATACCTGATGGAATACCATTGCTCAACATAGCCATTGTACAGTAGTTATGGTGAGTGTAGAACATATTGTGGACATGCCAGTGCCAGCCATGTCATGGCATGCTACAACACAAATGCAACATTAAACATCACACATACCCAATGTGTGTCATGTGACCTATACACTCAATAGCATTACAAGACATATATGTGTCACTTTGTGCAAATGGTGATTACTATGCATATTGTGTATAGGTGCATATGTTTGCACACGCACAACATTGAGGTGTATAGCAATGAATGCTATGTGTAGTACTGTGGTTACTGTAACTGGATGGCATGTTGTACCATGAGCCATCATCATGCAGCATCATGTGGTCACTCAAGGCTACTTATGTGTGCCAGACCGGCACCTATCATGCTGTACCTGAACCACAGTACCATGGCTACATTCACCATTTCACAGCCAGTTGTTACATGAGTTTGTAAGGTTCCCAATAGGGAACATTGCCTAACATGAATGTGTTGTGTGTTGAAGAGTGTCACACTGCCCCATGATGGGCCTCTACCCCTCAGGTATATTATGTGTGCTGTGTGGATGACATTTGGGATACTGGAGTGTGACCTTACAGCGTGTGTCTGAATACGCCATGTGTGGCATATTAACATGTACTGCGCATGACGGAGTTATGTATGTCATGTGCATGTGTATCGACTGCCTATCCAATGTCCACTACAGTGTAACCACAATTGTTTGGGATGCTCTGTGTGTTGCATGTGTTTGAGGCATCTACTCACGTTACTGAGATGTGCATAGTCTCACAGCAAACATGCACAGCATGCATTATGCGTAGGTGTGTTACATGTGTACATGGCCTACACCTTACCTATGACATGCACATTTTATTTTCAATATTAAATGTAGAACACACTCACCAGTATGGGTCTGCTGCCTTGCTGTCACACCAGAGGGACCTACAAGGATATGAAACAGTTTGTCAGTCGCAACAACTGTGGCATTGCTACTGTGGGTTTGTAATCTTACAGTAGCACAATGGTTGACAGTCACAGGCCTACACATCATGTTCCAAATTATCAGTATTGAACAACACCAGGCTCCACATCTTCTAACTACACAGTACACATCTCACATATGCATGATCCAACAATAGAGGTAACAGTAGTCTACAGATATGCCATCTTACCTGCATGCTCCATGTGAACTTGTCCCCAGGCTCAGGAGCAGCCCCTACACTCTGGTGAGGGGGGATGGGTGGCAACCCCACCACATGTGGCAAGCTGTTGCCTACGGACATCAGACGCATGTTGCCGGACATGTCTAAGTAAATCACTGCAGTGATGTCGTACCTGCTCATATGTCCGGTTATGCATGCCTATGTCATTTATCCTACGGACAACATCTTGCCACAGTGCAGTCCGCTCATGCTGGTCCTGGATGGTTCTTGAAAATAGCAGGGTGTATTGTTGGATGAGACAGGTGGTTAATATCTCATCCTCTGCACGACTATAGGCAGGGTTGCAATGGTGGGCCATGACCCTGGAAGACAATGAAACAATATGTGTGAGCAAGTCATGTGGCACACTTAACATTCTACAGTACAGATATCACTGAACTGCCATAAATAGCAAACTATTGTCTGTCAGAGGATACACACTTTCAATGCCACATATCAGTGCTCAACCCACAACTGCCTGACAGTGCCTGACACGATCTATATATTAAAACATTTTCTGCACAGCAACAAAGAGAAACCACTATGTAAGACTATGCAACAGTACATGCCACACTGTATGTGACACAATGCACCATCTAGCCACAGGAGGTATATATCAAGCTAATGCATAATGAAATATGTAATCCATTGCAATGATTGTAAAGTCCAGTTACAGTATTACCAGTATACCACACTAGTTGTTGATGGAAAACCCCTGCCTACAATATGTGCACATTCGTGAATATAGGTGGCATACTGCTGTACTAGACTATACATGTTGCTAGTTATGCACTTATGTCCTGTAACACACATATGACCGAGGGCATGATACAGGCATACCCACACACACATCAGACATACATACAGGACACAGAGGTATGGCAACCCAGATGAGTTTTACATGTGTATCATGCAGTACTGTGTGTCAGTACTTACAAACCCTTATGCCTGAGGTATGTAATCTGTGAGGACTACAGGGAACACACAAAACAGTGTTTCCAAGCAATGTGGACATACACCATACTGTGTTGTTTAGGCCTACAGCTTCAGGTAATACTACAGTTCATACAGGGGTTTGATTCACCAGCAGTACCAATCAATGAGCATACATGTACTGCTTTATCCTCCAATGGCACACCCCAGTTAACACAAAGGGACTACGTCAGACCGTATGCCATACTGCTTTTTCTGGCTAGCAATAGCATACACATCTTTTGCTGGGATCAGAGCCAGGACACATAATACCATGACAGAAACAGTTTCCCACTAAGCTATACCACATATACACAACTGTGACACATTCACCAACACATTCACCATCACACTCAGTCAACCTCACATAGCAATTATTGCACCAAGTACATGTGGGTGTGTATTGGTTCATAGGTAGGTAATAGGCTATAGAAGCCTAGCCAGATGGTACCCTGGCCTTTGACACCCAAGTAATTTACTTCCATGTGTCCCTGTCAAGCAGAGCCACAGAGGTGATTCCTGGGGTGTATTTCCTATCTCCCATCCAATCATCAAGATTATTCATGATGAGTGCTACTGAGGAGCTTTGTTTGCTATTGACAGGTAGTTTGTTCCAGAGTATGGGATGTCTCTGAGATAGGAATCTATCCCTCCAGCATATTCTGTTTATTGAGGTGACAAGGTTTAGATCCCTAGAGCATGTAGCTCATAGAGGTTGTGATCTGTTTACGTGTAGCATGTCCAACAGCTCTGGGTTTGACATAGCTTTGTATGTTAGGCAGAGGTCACCTCTGGATTGCCGGTATGCGACACAGTCTAGCTATGGTTTTGTGAGACGGTCTGCATAGGGCATCTGTTTGAGGACAGTATTACTCTTTGTGAGGTATGTATGTGGCCTTTCCAGTTGCTGTAGATGTCTTGTGAGGTATATAGCAGAAGGGGCACTGTACTCTACAATGGATTTTGTGAGTGATGAGTAGAGGAGAACACTGACCTCTTTTTCCCTGGATGACACAGCTTTTGTGATGAGGTGTGCCATGTAGACAGATTACATGACTAGTGTGGCACTGTGATTATCAAGGGGAGACTACTGTCCACCTGTGTCCCATGGTCTCTTATCACACTTTCGGTGTTAAGTCGACTACCATCTATGTGGTAATTCATGGGTACAGAGATTTTAGCAAAAGGGATGCCAATGAACTTCCGACATTGAGCTTGAGGCCATGGCTTTGTCACCAGGCATCTGTCACAGTAAATATGACTCTCTCTCTCTCTCACACTATATATATATATATATATATATATATATATATATATATATATATATATATATATATATATATATATATATATATACATACACATATGTATAAACATCCATTGGTGTACATATAGATATACATACAGGCACATATACAGTACACCTTTCATGGTGGGAATATCAATTATGCAAAGTATGTGAGGTATACAGTTATATAATGATATTGCACAGTCTTGTGCCAAATGCATTGAAGGTGTTTTCAGCTCATGTGGCTTAAGCAGGCCTCAATGGCTGCAGAACGGCAAACCTAACAAATCACACCCACAGCATTTAACCACCACATGTCATATACCAGCACTGTATGCTGTCTTGTTTGCCACACACTACTACCTACATACATGTATGCACATAACAACCTTCACCAACATATATATGACCTCCCTTCAGAAACAGTTGCAGTATGTCCCTTGCTCTATGCCCATGTACAGATGCTAATATATGTGACAGATATATCTCTCCATATGTGTGTGCCATACACACATAAGGTCCACACTGTTGTAAGTCCCTTGACCTCATGGCTGACCTGTTTGGCCTTGCTGCAACATGAACAGGTGTCACGTGTGAGCACACAGTAGTATTAGAGGGTGTATACATAGCTGCAAATGCTAGATTAGCATACTAGCCTGGTACAGCAGTTGCCAATGCTACGCTACATGTTGATATGACTATCATGCATGTGTTACTCTGTCACATCCATGGTTATATAGCTGTATGTGTTACTCCCCCAAACAGCCATTGTCCACACTACTGGACAGACCACAGATAACATTGTTCAGATGTTTGACATTTAATGCTGAACTACATATATCACAGTTATGTCTCACTGCACACAGCTACACACTGATTTGTCCATGGCAGTAGTTATGCAGGGCATCTGTGCATAGATACGTACTGCTGCCACATATTGATGTTTCTAAGTATGTAGAGTAGTCTTCAAATACATCTGCTACATGCCAGTAAATACATATCTGTTACATACCTTTCCTTTGTATGTGTTTGTTGTTTTCAGTTTGGTGTGTCTTTGCCTTTTTTTTTTCCCTGGTGTGGGTGGGGGTGTGTGTCTCTCTCTCTCTGTCTCTGTCTCTCTCTCAGCATCTGCAATGGGATGATTGCATGTGTGGCCAGCAAGTACAGCCTGCTTTTATAGGTATCTGCACATGTGCATGTGATAGCCTCTGCACCAATTGGTGGCCGACATTTGGTAATTGCATGCAGCCTGCTGTGTGGCAATTGCCATACTCACTGTCATAGCAACCCAATGCTATAAATTGCTATGTCAGGTAGGCATAGCCCTTTCAACTTTCCAAAGTGGGGCCCATGCTTGTTTGCTGTGGACACCGTTGTGTAAGTCAGAAGGTTGGTATAGTTCTTATATCTGAAGCTAGGGGTGTAGCCAGTGATTTAAATGTTGTACTCAGACCTGAATGTTGCCACTTCCTCTACACAGTTGTCAGTGTAGAATTGTACTCACCCCTACAAATGCTATCACAAGATACATGGAAGTATGTAGTTTCTTTTCTACTTATATAATTAACTGCCATACAAAAGTAGTCACTGAGATGTATTAATTTGGCACATGAACTGTTTGTGAACTGCTATACTGTGAATATTAATTTACTCACATTTGAACAATTTGTGCTTTTTTAGTGTTGACATTAGCACAGGCTGCTCAACGAAACTGGACAAATTTCATTACTGAGTATGCCTACCTACATCCTTGGTGAACCCTGAACACACAGGTTTATTGTACATTTGGGTAGGGGTGCAGAAGGATAGAGAGCATTATGTATTAATGTGTGAACTTTATCTAGTTGGACTTAAAGGGTTGCTATGTACCTGTTTACCAAGGCAAGTAGTCTGTCTGTGTAGCTCCCAACTGTGGACCTATCCAGATGGTAGCCAGAGGTTAGCCTGTTATTCTTTGTCTGTGCACCACACCGGTCTTTTCAGCACTGGAACAATGGCATTGTCACAGTTGGTTGCTACCAGTACATGGCTAAATCCCTTGGTATTTCAGTGTTGTACTCCTACATAAGGGTATGCTTCTGGAACTCCTTCCAAAGCTATTTGCACAGCGTGTAACAGAAGAATAGCTGCTATGCCTGTGTGTTTCTGCCTCTGCCAGGTCTCTCAAACACCCAGGTACATATTTGAACAGACTCAGGGAAAAGTAGGTAGAAGTGAGGTACACCTTTACAATATTAGAGACATTAAGTTGAGACTTTGAGAGAACCAGAGCATATGGATTAATACACATTTCCTGAAGTACAAGCAGTGTCTAACTCTTACTTATTGTCCTTATTCATTAAGTGTAATTCCCCACCTTTCTGCTTAACATCAGTACCTTTCAGAGGGTTTCAGAGGGACACAGCTAAAACCTGTCTCAAAATCAGGGACATGCCTGAAAATGAGTCACAGTTGGGAAGTATGGAATCTGCCCTAATCAGATATGCTAGTGTTTGTCCTGCTATGATACTGTGTGGGGGCTGTAAAGTGCTGCTGTAAGATTATTTCCTGCTAGAATGGCTGGTTCTCTTTTCACAGTCATGTAATGCAATTCCACAAGAACTGCTGGTAAAAATCCATAGAACAGGATTTGTGTTATGGCGTTCCCATTTGTCCTTTACAGTCACTCATTCTGATGCATGATACATTTATTTCAGCACCAATTTGTTGTATGTTTACCATGGCTTAGTGGTACTTCATGCAGTCTAGTGTATACAAGGTCTGGGGTTCGAGGCTTACAGAGGTGTCTTATTTTGCTGCTGAGCAGAACAAGGGCCCTGACATACAGAGTGACTAAGGCACTTTTAAGCAGTTGTAAGCGGGTTTGCGCGGGTTTGCGCGATGCTCAGCTAAGCGCACACAAGCGCACACAGGTGCACACTCGCTCAAACCCACTAACTACTGCTTAAAAGTGCTTACTCCTGCTAACCCCTGCTCTCATTTCTTTGAAAGAAAAGAAAATGGGGAGATAGGAAAGTGGTGAAAACGGGGCACAAAGAGGGGAAGACAGTAGGGAAAACAGCTCGGGATGTGCAGGATGGGTGTAGGGAAGGCCCATAGCTGCCCATTTCTTTAACAGCAACAGCTGTGCATATGCAGTAAATTCGGAGAGAAATATGAAAACTTCAACCCCTGTGAGAGGGGTGAGGACAACAAAGTATGTTGTACTGCCAATTAAATATCAGTTTATGTGTCCAGAAGACATGTGTGCAAAATGGGCAGCTATGTATAGGGTGTAATTTTTTTTGGGGAGCAGATTGCCCTTTTTTTCTTTTTTTCAGGTGAGAGTGGAATGTGGAGTAGGGGAAGTACGTATATTTGGGGAGGTTAACAGACAAGACAAACAAGATGCATACAGGGGCGGAATATGACACATGTGGTGGCTGAACATCATTGACGGGGAAGGATTTTTGGAAATCGCAAGCCCATGAGCCCACAGATGGCAACAGTGGAACTGAGATCCCCACCCATGGGCATTCACCACTGCACCTTCACAGCCCAGAGGATGGCTGTGCTGGGGACTGTGTAGGAGGGGCAGGCTCACCCGTGAGTCGTGCCAGCCGTGCCTCAAGTTGGCATAGAGGATCAGTGACAGAATGCTCAATCGCACTATGCACCACAGCCCAGACCGTTCGGAGGGTGATAGGTGGCCCTACTCCACCCACGCTTGCATGGGGGGAACGAGCCCCATCCCCTGCAGTGCTTCCACCTGAAGGTGGCACAGGGCCAATGGAGGAGGAGGTCCCAGACGAGCACCGGACCTGCTGGGGCCAGGTGCCATCGCCAGCTGAGATGGGACAGGTGGGTCCGCTGGGACCGGCCTTCCCATACGTTCTATGTTTAGGAGGATTTAATGAAAATATGGGTTAGTAACAGTCAACAGCATTCCCAATTAATTATAACAGCATGCAGAAGAATTCCCATTAACCCAACACACCAGAGTTCCAACAGTTGAACAGCAAGCATGACACATGCATATATGGGAAACAGTGGTCATTACAACAGCATGCAGGTTTAATTGATGGTAACAGGACACCAATATTGTGGCATTTGTACAGGGCACACGGATCTAAATAAATGCAGATATTTATAAACCAATAGGACATATGTCCCAACAAATGTTTTGAGATTACACATACCCATTGAGGTGTGGAATTGCATTTTTTATGCACAAACAGTAGTGTGGAAAATGATAGCTCCATTAACAACTTATATATCCTTCTAGTTTACACTACATTCCTATTGACTGCAGTTATATGTCCCCTACATGTATTATTACACTACACAATTGTCCTTAGATCGTGAAATGGGTTTTGCTAGATCTTTATATACACGGACTGTAGCTGACATACAAACTGCCTGGGATGCAGATGTTACTGCTACATATTTTGTGAATTGCTCAGACACACTACTGCTGAGATGGTACACTGACAGCTCTACTTTCATAGACTTATCTAGATATGTTTAGGTGAAATTATCAGTTATATGTTAACAGCTCCCTACATTTCTGCCAGCACAATGACATTTCTGGGGAACACACTACCAAGCTACTCATGTGTCAGATTAACCGGTACATGCTGGGCATGAACCAACAGTTGAGGACTGTGAATATGCTTAAAAGCTACTGGCACTCCCTTCATCTACTTTATATGGGCCTACTCAACTGTGTGTTAACAGCACTTAATACAACAGTACTATTTCTATAATGCAAGGGTACAACAATAAGAAAATGACACAGACACACTCCAGGAATTATACCTTTATTAAAGACTTAAAACACTTTTCTAGAGGCTCTCTCATTTATTTTACATAACAATACAAGCAGAATACTTACTAACCTGCCTTGTGGCGCAGCCTTAGCAGCCTATCTGCATAGGCTTGCTGATTTGCAGCATGGGCACCTGCAGCTGTGAAGTAATTGAAGTAATATTGAGACATACCTATCCATAGTATACACTAGAATAGCAATTCTTACATACTTAATTCCATGGCTACTTACTCAGTAGTGGGGCATTTGCCATCCCACGGGCCTCCTGGATCCACTGGTCCAGTTAATCCACCTTACATCTTTTCAGGAATGCATGGTGGTGTCTGACCTGCTCATCAGTGCGAGGGACGCCTGTGGCACTGGTGAGTTCATGAGCTAGACTGTCCCAGGCTTCTGCTTTGTATTGGCTGCCCAGGTACTGGCCCCGCAGGAGTCTATCCTCATGATTGTGGACAAAGAGCCAAACCATTACTTTTGACTCCTCAATGCCCCAAAGTTGCACTCAAAAACGAGAGCCCTCTCCAGCACCGGCCATTGCTGCCTGCAGATTGCAGCTACAACCAGTTATGGCTAGTATTCCCACCTATGGAGCTTAAATATACATCATTCCCTGCACTTATTTGTGATTGGCCAGTTTTGAAAAAATGCAGCTGAAGGTACACCTGCTTAGCAATTGGTAAACTTACATTGATATGTATGTGTGTGTTGAAAGTACATACTTATGAAAAGCTGTCATGGCTTAGTGGTTCAATACTGTGATTATGGTGCACAGTATCCCCGGTTCGAGGCCTGTCATTGCTTTTTATTTCACTACTGGCCAGACCGGCTAGGAGGTGTTGCTATGTTTTACCGACTTTGCTCAACTTTGCCCGACGTTGCTCTAAGTTGCCCAATGTTGCTCTACGTTGCTTTACATTTCCCAATGTTGCTCTATGTTGCTCTATGTTGCCTGATGTTGCTCTACCTTTCTCTATGTTTCTCGATGTTGCTCTACATTGCCTGATTTTGCTCTACATTGCCCAACATTGCGCTGGTTAGCGCAGTGAACAGCTACACGCAAACATGTTCTGTTTGCTCTAGTTGGCGTGATGCACAGCTCCGCACAATGCTATTCTGCTAGCTAAAGCAGTGCTAAGCTATGAGCAATTATACTGAAGTGCACTTAATACTGGTAAACTTTGCTTAGCAGTGCTTCACATTGCTTAAGATACATTACTTTTGCATTCATCAGTATGCATAACCATTTCACTTTCTTATATATATATATATATAAAATTTGTTCACTACTACATAGAACATTTCAAAGCTTTTTACTAAAATGTAATTGGTAAATGTCAGGAATTCTTTTCATATACAGATTTCCAACAGAAAATAAAAAGGGGAGTGGTTGGACTCAAACCGGGAATGCCTCTTCTTAGTTCAAAGGTTCTATCACTACGCTATTGCTATTCTGCTTAATTTGCATATAAGTTTCTTATTATCCTCTTCGATGTCTTGACTGCTAACTGTAGCTAAGCAATGAGCAAACACGTGCAAACATGCACAAATATTTGCAGCTATATCGGCAATAATAAAAAAAAAATAGTTTTACATTTTATTATTGTACTGGGGTTTAGAATGTGGGGGAGTATAGTGTTGGGTATGTACACATTTGAGTGGACTCGCTCATGTCAGTTGACATTTCCCTATTGTGAGACTTGCAGGGGTGTGGAATTTTGGACTGCTCGGCAGTCCGACACGCCCCCTGCACTCGTTCATGTTCCGTGTTAGACTTAGAGTTGAGGCAGCACGTCCTCATTAATATGCATGGCGCTCTGCAGTCTTACTCTTACACTGGTGTTTCCGTGTAAGACTACGTTAGTCTTACATGGAGGATTCATGAATCCTGGGGAGTATCTTTTATTTTGTGCATTGTTGTGAATAACATGGTTATTCATTGAATTCCTGTGATTATGTTCTTAATACTTAATGATCTGTTAACATAAGCTTTTTAACAACAGGATTAGTAAAACTTGCTATAGACTGGTATATGTCTGACCAATGCTTATGTTACTATTGTGTTTTATTATTAATTATTATATTCAATTCAATAACAACATCATCCTTATCTTTTGAAGGAGTAGGCTGGCCAGATTTACAGTTGAAATGCAGAACAGGGAAGATGTATGTATTTGCTTAGTGATGTGAACTTTGCAAAGGAATATCATGGCCTTCACACATATCTTACTGTGTCCCTTATGTACAACAGCTTGAATGGTTCTGCTAACAGAAGCTCTACAGTACATGACACTGCTGAGGAATGAATGTTTGCCATTACCGTTATCAGTACTGACCACAGTGCTGACATGAGTTAAGTTAAAATATATATAGTAATATAATTTAATATAATTTAATATATCTCTTGTAAATACCAGCACTGTGGTACCTCAGCTGTGCTGCTCTGCAATGCTTCTATCTAGGTCTCTTTTTGTCTTTTATATTCCCCACCTCCTTTCTCTCAACTGCATCATTTTACTCCCTCTACTGCCTTGATTCTTCTAAACTTTACTCCCCACCCCTCTTTTTCCTAACCTGATATTTATTTTTTCATCCTCTCTACAAACTTGGTTTATTAATGATATTTTAATTGCTTTTTTTCTGATAACATATTGTAAATTTACATTTTTGTTAATGTAATTCTTAGCTATTGTCACTGCCGAATCTATATGACTTGTTAATTTTCATTATTTTTATTATTGCATGTATATCGGTTGCTCTGTACTCATATTTCCTATATGGAATGAATGCATTTAATTATGTACACAAATGCTCATTACTGCTATGTAAACTCTGTTATTTTTGTTCTTTGTGTGGAGCTCTTCTCCTCGGGTCTCCACTGAAAATGTGCCACCAGCCAAGTGGACTTACCCGGTTAACAAAAAGACAAATAAATAAAATAAATAAATAAATAAGTTTTGCAAACACTTTACATACGTGATCAGCACATGTTCATACTTTGAAATCCTAAGCTAGGATCCATATTAGTAGACCATCTCCAATCCAGGTTATGTCATAAAACCTACCCCGGGATTCATGAA
>NC_056732.1:957993402-958008402 GCF_019279795.1 Protopterus annectens
GAGGAACATGAACTGTTTTACACCCCAAATGAGGTACGTTCCTCATAATGTCGTACACTTCACTGGTATGCTTTCCGCCGCGACCGACGGTTGAACACAATACCTACGCTGGTCGCATCGCCGTGGTGGCGTATCTCCGCACTCATATCCTATGGATATGACACGCACATATGTAGGGTTGCCACCTTTTCAAATGGCCAAAGTGGGACATTTGTAGTAGAAACGTCAGATTTTGCATGCCAACACATACCCACGGCCAGTACAAAGGACAGTGATTCACTTTTTTGACGGAATGCAAAGCTGTAGCATTACAGTTGCTTATTTTGTTTATTATCATATTTAGATGTTTCTTCTACAAAATAACTGTTTTCTGCAACTAATAAAGTAATTATGGGAAATGGTTTTGTCCTACAATCTCAGGACATTTGCCATTTTGTCAATGTTTTTGCAGGACACAACTGCCCAAAGGTGGACTGTCCCTCACAAGGTGGTGACCCTACACATATCCCGTTACTGTACCGTGGACTGGTGACCATCCCGACACGCGGATATGTATTGATGCAGGTTAACATTTCCATGGCTGGCGTTACCTGCCCTGCCCACCCTCCAGGATGATCGGGTTGTCGGTCACTATGTTTAATATGTGGTGATTTCGCCTTATTTATCTGTGAACTTCCATCCCTGGATGCCATATTACCCTGTTGTACTTTCTATCTGTGTATGCATATATTTCTACATGTGTACTGATATGTATTTCCGTATCTGTGTATGCACATGCGTACATGTGTGGTCGACTTGCGGCGATAGTGGCAGCATATGGCTACGCCGTGTGCTGTTGAACCGGCGTGCGTTGAGGTGTTGGCGTTCCATGCTCTGCTGGCTATTGGGTGTGCAGTGTTTGGCCGGTGCCTTTGTTGAAGTCACACATACGTCCGCATACGGTACACATTACGGCGGACATGTTTGTGTGGCGTCCATTTTACTGTGTGTGCAGGTCAGGAGGTGTCAGTCCATGGGGCCTACACTGTCAAAGTATGTGCTATGCGTTCCCTCTTTGCCAGGGCGTAGGCATATTGGGTACGCCTCTGTCTACCTACTGGGGCTGGCTCAGTGTGTCCGTGGCGCCGCACGCCCTGTGCCTGTGCTTGCCCTGGCAGTTGTGGCGGGCTTGGTGGCCCTCCGGCATTATGTCCCTGCAGCAGCTGTTTCCGCAGAATCATATTGTGTAGCATACAACATACTATGAATATGTGGGCACTTGTGCCTGGAGAGTACTGCAAGGCTCCACCGGATGTATCCAAGCACCGGAACCGTGATTTCAACATCCCAACACACGCCCTATGATTATTCTCGTTTGTGCGTGTGCCTCATTATGGCGTTCTTGCATGTGTGTGTGTGCATTTCTGATGGGTGTCATCAACCACGGCTCCAGTGCGTAGCCAGCATCCCCCACAAGGTGTCCTTGTGTGATGTCCCCACTGGCGAATACCTGATACAGCTGTGAGGCATGCCAGATATGGGAGTCGTGGTAGCTTCCAGGGCTACCAGCACACACATCCATGATAATGCCCTGCGCATTGCACACGACCTGGCAATTGATGGAGGGGTATCCCTTGCGGTTTATGTAGCGTCTACCCTGCTCCCCAGGTGGTGACTTGATTTCTATGTGCGTACAGTCTATCGCACCCAGGACATCCGGGTATTGTGCCACACGGTGGAAGCGGCGCATATTGCTAGCCAACTCCTCCTGAGATGTGGGGAACTTTATGCTGATGCCTGTGAGATGCCCATTATGTCCCCGGTGGGCCTTTGAAAGGTACCTGTAGCCAGTATTCGCAAGCTCACACATACCTTTGTGTCCACTGGGATGGGCTCCCCTCTGTTGTCTCTTGTTCTCAGGCGGCCGCACAGCTCCACTATTTGCTGTAACGTGTCCCTGTCCACCCTGTAGCGCTCTACTATCTCCAGGTCTCGCAGCCCCTGGTAGGTCACCCTTGGTCTGAACACTCTCCTTCTCCTGTGAGGCCTACGGTAGTTGTCGGCACCACCCTCCGCAACTCCGTCTGTCTCTGCCACATACCTATGCATCACGGCCACGGCGGCACCCAGCATATACATGTTAAAAGTTCCCCGTCTGTTTACACCCTACGGTGCGGCGTTTGGGAAATCGCTCTGTGTTGCGCATTCACATTTATTACTGTTGTGCTGTATACCCGGTGAAGTCATTGGGTGTGTCTGTGCGGCTGTATCCATGGATTATTTCCGTGGTTTTACGCTTGCAGCTGCAACGGTACTGCCTGTAGTGTTACATTACAGTTGCCTGCATTGCCTTCGCCTGGCATCTTACATTACTGCATCCTGCAGGCACATGGCATATGATGCATTTTATCTGCAGCCGCAGTTATGCTACCTCTGTACTTGGCTGTGCTATTTCGGTTCTTTGCTCTTTGCATTTCTACTACATCCCCTACTATCTTTGCACTCATATGCCTCCCCTTTCCGTTCTGCAGGAGTCTGCATGCAGACTTATCAGCTGCCGGCGTTTGCCCTTCCTGCATTGATTGGTGTTAATTGCTCGTTACGGATCCATTTACACTGCTTCCGCATTTCCTCGTATTCTCCACATTACCTTCCTATATCCCTGGTTGTTGCCGGTGAGGCCGTCACATGACTGGTTTAGGGAACGTAGTCATCCTCGTGCACATGCATTTGTACGCGCATTCTGTACTCTCAGCGCATCTATTTCCTAACACGCCAGTCCTGATGCTGTGATGTGCATTGTACAGCCCAGATTTGCTGTCCTCCAATATCCTTCCTCCTACAGTGGCACACCCCTCTGTGGTTGACATGTATCTCGTGTAGGCCACTCCTCGGTGTAGTACCGCTACGCCGTTTGCTCCATCCTTACGCTGGCGCCGTTTTTGCGATTCACTATTATCTGCCTCATTTGCATGGAATTGACTACTAATACCTGGTTACGGCGCCGAACACCGCCACCACTCCTTGACAACCATTGCGCTGGGGTTGCAGCTTTACATACATACTATGGTGTGTGGTGGCTGTGCAGCTGATTTGTGTTCTACTGCTCTTTTCGGACATTGTCATATTATTTCATTGCTTTACAACTTCTGTGCACATATCCCGGGGTCTGCTGTTCTTTCTACGTCGTGCCATTTATGTCATTTTTTACATTTTGTGCATATTTTCTTTGGACATTCTCGGTGCCTTTCCACATTGGCATATTGCACCTATATGATACCTGACTTTGACAGCCTTCCGTTACTCCTCCGGTATGTTTGGGTAAATGTAAGCGCTTTTTTGGTTTACATTGCCGCGTCGCTACGCCTGCGCCACTTCGTGGATCGCTATTTGCCCTCATTTGCATGGTGCAATACCGCACACAGTGTGTTTTGCATACCTACGCCGGGCGGGACGGTCCGGCGCACGCCGGTAGTGCACGTGGAATTCATTCATACCTGAATCGCTAAGCAGCCATATTTGGCGTTATAACGCCGACGCTATGCTGGCGCCTGGCGCAAGGTTCATGAATCCCGGGGCTAGTCTTTTCACTACATTCACAAGTTGCACTTAAAAGTAAAGGTGTGCTAGCTATGTAGGTAGTTTGCAAGATTAGTGACCAGTTGTTGATTATAGCTGTAGGTTTGAATCTGACCTTTTCCAATATGTACTCAAATGAGTTAAGACCTGTATATTACACTGAGAACTGTGTATGGTGATTATCTAATGTGCTTATAGGTTCATAGGTTCATAGGTTGGTATTAGGCTATCGGCCCTAGGGCCTATACAAGCCTAGCCATAACAATTCCCTGGCTATTACTTCCCACACTATTTACTTCACTGGAACCCTGTCTAGCAGGGTGACTGACGTGATCCCCGGGGTGAATTTCCTATCTCCCATCCAATCATCAAGGTTCCTTTTGAAGAGGGCCAAAGAGGCACTCTGCTTGACATGTATGGGCAGTCTATTCCAGAGTCTGGGGAATCTCTGGGTCAGGATCTATCCCTCCAGCAAGTTTTGTTTATTGTGATGACAAGGTGTAGATCCCTTGAGTGTGTGGCTCTGAGGGATTGGGATTTCTTTACGTGTAGCATGTCCAACAGCTCTGGGTTTGACATGGCCTCATATGTTAAGCAGAGATCACCTCTGAGTAGACGATATGTGACAGAGTATAGCTGGAGTTTTTTAAGGCGGTCAGCATAGGACATCTGCTTTAGGCCTGTGATTCTTTTAGTGAAGTATTTCTGCAGCCTTTCCAGTTGTTGCAGATGTCTTGAGAGGTACATACCAAATGTGGCATTGTATTCTATGTTGGGTCTAATGAGGGATGAGCAGTAGGACAATGACCTCCTTTTTTCTGGATGAAAAGCCCTTAGTGATGAGGTGTGCCACATAGAAGGATTTCCTGACTGTTGTGGCAATGTGGTTATTAAAGCTGAGACCACTGTCCACCTGTGTCCCTAAGTCTCTGATCACACTTTCAGTGTTTATTGTACTGCCACCTATGTGGTAATTCACGGGTACATGTTTTTTTTCCCAAAGGGGATAACTATCCATTTCCTGGCAATGAGCTTAAACCCATAGCTCTGGCACCAGGCATCTGTTTCTGTAAGGCCCTTTTGTAGAGTATCCCCATCATTTGGGGATTCCATAATGGCTTCCAGTTTGCAGTCAAACTTTGTTAGCTAGATTCCCTTAGTATTGGCCTGTACTTCAGAGACATAGATGCCAAACAAGAGTGGTCCCAGGACTGAACCCTGATGTACTCCACTTGTCACTTATCTGTAGCTGGATTTGGAGTCAGCTACTTTTACAGTGTGGGTTCTGTCAGTAAGCCAGTTGGCAACCCATTGAGTGACATAGGGATTAATGCCCAGCATAGTAAGTTTATCTATTATTCTAGAGTGGGGGATGGTGTCAAAGACCTTGGCGAGATCCAGATAGGCTGTGTGGACTGCCTTACCCTCATCCATGGCTCTGGAAACTGATTTGAAGAAGTCAAACAGGTTCATGAGACAAGATCGGCCCTTCACGAACCCAAACTGGGTGGAGTCCAGTGTTTGAAGGTTGCCAATGTCTTTGTTTATAAGTTCCATGATAATACATTCCATGGCCTTGCAGATCAGGCTCATCAAACTGATGGGGCAGTAGTTACCAGGATCCAAGGTGGATTCCCCCTTGTGGAGTGGGATAACTGTAGCTGTGCACCACTCAGTGGGCACAAAGCCTGAGGTGAGCGTATGATTAAACATGACACTTAGGTGAGGTGCCAGTTCATTTTGTAGTTCATGTAGTACACAGCCCGGGATGTCATCTGGTCCCATGGATGCTATATTCTTAGCTTTGGAGAGCGCGTTTTTTACATGTGTTGCCGTTATTACTGGAATTTGGCAATCTTCCGGTATTGAGATGGGCCATTTAGGGAGTGAGAGGGGGATGAAGTTGGCACTGAATAGATCTGCCAGGATATTAGCAATATCCTTGGGATCAGTATATTTAATGCGATTCTGTTGTAGCTCAGAGCAGATCTGAGCATTGCAATTGAAATTCTTGACATAGTTATAGAATGCCTTGTGGTTGTCTTTGGAATCTTTGGCAATTTTATTTTCGCAACTAGCTTTGGAGGATTTTATGAGGGATCTCAGCTTCTTACTGAGGCTGGTAAAGGAGTGTTTTGCATCCTGGGGTTTTCCTCTTTTCTGCAACAGTTTCTTCCTTTTGTTGTAAAGTTTGTTTATGGCATGGGACCACCAGATTGGCTTCCTTTTTTTGGAGGAGAGCATCTTGGTTCTATTTGGGATGGCATGATTCATACATGAGTGGATGTGCTCGTACAGTGCCTTAGTGTAGGACTCAGCAGTCGAACTTTCAGTTCTCATCTGCATGGGTGTCCTGAAGTTTGTCACTTCTGACTTGAGCAGCATGAAGTTGGCTTTGGAGAATTTTTTTATGGAGGTTTCCTTACTGGAAGGTGGGGGTGGGATGTAGATGTTAAGGGTGATTACCTTATGGTCTGACCTGACCAACGAGGGGGTGACCATAGGTGTGGAGCATTGATTTCCCATGTTGGTAATGACCAGGTCTAGGATATTAGTGCCCCTGGTGGGACTATGGATTAGTTGATCCAGGGCATTGGAACTTATGAATTCCAAGAACCATTGGGCAAAGGTGTTGGCACACGTGTAGTTTTCCCAGTTAATGGCAGGGTAGTTGAAATCACCCAGTATTAGGGTGTTTGGTTGTATCTTAACATTTTCCAGTATGTTTAGAAAGGTGTAGTGAGAATCTTGGGGCATGGTGGGGGATCTGCAGCAAGCTAGACTTTGGATTGCAGTTTTACCTAGTGTTAGTTGCATCTGGAGAATTTCAGATGCATTGTGTTGGGCAACTAGCCTGGTGGTGTGAATATCCTTGGTGAATACGGACACTCCTCCACCTTTAGTGTTTTGATCCTGGTTTGGTGGCCAAAAAGTGTGGTAAGAGTTGTAGCCTGGTATTGCAGGGGTGATCTCTGGAGCCTTGAACCAGGTCTCAGTTACTGCACAGATATTGATGCTCTCCATTTTTAGGAGTGCCTCGAGAGAGTGCCTTCTTCAGATATAAGTTGTCTCAAAAATGAATGCATATCACTGTTTTTTTTTTTTGAGGAAAACATCATCTATAGTTTCTCTTTTCTGTTTTCAGGTGATGAAGATCAGACCAGGAACAGAACCACGCTCTGTTTCACTGAGCAGACACTCAGGTTTGAGGAGCAGTGGATGGAGAAAGGTATGTTCATTACTTTTTATGTCTTATGAAATGAAATGCATCTAATTCTTTTTTACAGGCCTGTATATTTTTCACATTAATATGTATATTGCTTAGAATGCAGAAATACCCATCATGCATCAATAAGGTAAGTGTAATTATCACAATATAGCTGTGCTTATAACTGAATGAAATCCAAATGTGTTGAACTATCATGTAGCAATAAGCCATTGTTTCAGCAGACAGTTTTTGAATTGTACTTTACATAAGTAACAGTTGGGTTTTTGTATCTGTCACACATATGCTTAGGTGAATGTTTTGCATACAAGTCTTTGTCTGCCTGTTTATAATGTATGGTTTTGCAAACTGGTATGTGTGCCTGTGTTTTCTACTTAGTGATTTGTTGTACATAGTCTGCCTAATCGAAGACTGAATGGGTTTCCTTTGTGCCATTATTTCTAGTCTGTGTGGAATACCCTGCAGTTCAACATTGGTGTTGCATCTGCCTACAACACCTTAGGTGTTTTTTTGTAAAAACACAGGTGTTCCTTGTGTTTCACTGTTGGAGTCATCACACTTGGGTTATCCTGCCAGGGATAGCCTTCAGTCGGCCCGAATATCAGAGGCTTAGCATTTCTGCATCGGTTGCTGTCACTCCAGGACTGACATATCAGGTCATCAGTGGTATAAAATCAGGCAGCCAACACCATTACATCAGTCTTTCTTGCAGAGGAGCCCAAAGCTGAAGCAGTCCGCATGAGTGCCAGTCGGCCACTACCTGAATTTTCGTTTCTGAAATGAAGTTGAAGTCTTCAAAAGCTAAGTACCCCATTGGGGATCCTTTTTTCTTGCTCTAACCAATGTCAGAAAAAGTTAATAATTGTCTCACCTGTGGAAAGCAAATACCACACCGAGACTTCTATTCTTACTGCGTCACCTGTTTAGGCCCAGACCACGACATCCCTCACTGTCTCTTTTGTGCTTTGTTCAACACTAGAACTATATGTCTTCGGGACCTTATTGTAGCCAGATATTTTCGATCTCAGTCCTCAGATTCCAATATTACTTTAGTAAGCCATTCGACTACCAATCTTCTGAAAAAATGTAAGGATAAAGACAGAGACAGACCGCACAGGTACAAAGCTACTCATCTGTTCTCCGGTCCCCAGTAAGGCACTTTCGCAACCCCTGATGCCCACTTCTGTGGATTTGCAGGCCGCTACAAAGACCCTTTTGGAGTCTGGTAAGCCGCAAGACTCTTTTTCAACTAAGGATCCTGCTGATGTCACTACCGTGGATGGGTCTGGAGCCGTTGAACAGGCAGCGGCTTCTGAGGACGTTCTACGCACTACTGATACTTGACACAAACTGATGACTTCTTTTGTGTCTTCAGTTCTTTCTAAAACTACTGAGTTTCTAAGGCGCAAGGTATGAACTACACCCAAAAAAACGATGATCCAAGCTTTGGCACCTGCTTCCATGCCTTAATCTCAAATGCTTAAAATGGTGGAAGCCCTTATTATGCTTATTAGGGGAATCCAGGCTACCCCTTCCAAAAGAAAAAGAGACTTGTCCCCAGTAGTTTTATCTGAACAGGGGTCTGATGACTCTGATGCTTCTGAATATGAAGACATGCAACCCCTCTCTGCTTATGAAGATTCTGATCCAGAGGAATCCATTCCTTCTGCTCTCCACCCGAGGATTTTTCATTTGGTGAAACCCTACATACTTTAAGGGAGCATTTTCAATGGGAATGTCAGGAATATCTTCAGTCAAAAAAGTGACTTAGGGAATTCTTAGATTTATCACAGCACAGACCTTTAGCCATTCCTCCTGTCCTGGATGTTGTGGATGATGTTTTTATGGAATCCAGTTTGACTCCTGACACCCGTCCTCCTGCTCCCAGGAAACCTGACAGGTACTACAGAGTCCCTGGCTCACAAATTCCTTTTCAAAAATCCTACTGCTGACCCAGAGGTCATCTCCCAAGGACCTAAAGGAATTAAAGCAACCTCAGCTAAGAATCCGACCCCCTCAGACAGGGATTCCCGAGCTTTAGACAGATGGGGTAAAAAAATATATACCTCTGCAACTCTTGCTATTAGAGCACTAAATTGTCAGTTCCACATGCTGAAATATCAGCAGCATACCATGGAACTCCTCAAACAAAAAATATCTTCCTTTCCTGCTTGTGCAGAAAATAAAAAATTACAAGAACGTATGCATTTTGCAAGCCAAGTTACTAAGCACACCTTGCAATGTGGCTTTGAAGCCCTAGAAGCATCTTGCAGGGCAGCAGTCACTGGTTCTGGCCTTAGAAGGCATGCTTGGCTTAAGGAACAGACCTTGCCAGACCATGTCACATCAAAATTATTGAACGCACCATTGAACAAAGACAATTTGTTTGGCACCAAGAGGTGTTAAAAAGGATGGAAGAAAAAGCTAAATCTATGCAGACAGTTAAAGACTGTTTACAGGACCAGCCTCCGAGGTTTAGTAGGCATTGCCCCTCCAGGCACTGATCCTTTCTGGCCCCCTCCAGGCCAGTTCAGCCCAGCCCCAGGGGAAGTAGACCCCCCAGACAGCAGTCCCAAGGAACACAAAGGGAGTGCTAAGCCACCCCGTTATGGTAAGAACTCACAATGACTTTACACTTCCACCCATTACCTCTGCCCACCTGCTTGTTATACATGAGGCCAGAAGCTCCAGCAATAGAAAATCCTATGCTGACAAGTGGAACATATTTTGCACCTGGATCCAGGCTATGGGAGCTGAAACAGCACAGCCCTCCCTACCTCTCATCCTGGATTACCTAGCAGACCTACTACACAGGGGTCTGTCCTTCTATTCTATTAAAATTCATGCCTCTGCCATCTCTGCTCATAAAAGCACAGAACCACCTCTCTTCTAACACCATCTCATCAAACAGTTCCTAAGAGGGGCTAATAACTTAAGGACACCCAGAAGAGCTCCTACGCAAGCTTGGGACTTTAACTTTGTGTTGGAAAAGCTCACCCTACCCCCCTTTGATCCTGCAGCTTCAGCATAGTTAAAATTCCTCTGTTGGAAAACAGCCTTGCTTCTGGCCATCACTTCAGCTAGAAGAGTTTCAGAGCTACAAGCACTCATGGCTGTAGAGCCCTTCATCATTTTCCATGCTGACAGGGTCTCCCTCAGGACTAACCCATCCTTCAATCCTAAAGTGGTGTCCAGTGTGGCTCCCAACTAATCCATTAATTTGCTCACCTTTTTCCCTAACCCACAAAACAAGGGGGAAAGGATTCTGCACTCTCTCGATGTGCACAGACAGCTCAGATTCTATCCAGATAGACTAAATCTTTTAGAAAAACTGACCAATTGCTAGTCAGCTTCACAGCAGGGGCAGAGGGCAAGGCCATATCCAAATAAACAATCTCCAAATGGATAGCACACTGCATCCATGTTTGCTACAAACAGCATGGAAAACCATCCCCAAAGGGGGTCAGGATGCATTCCACCAGCGCAACCTCCACCTCTGCAGCTTTTCTTAGAGGGGTCCCCATCAGGGACATCTTGGAGTTTGCAACATGGACTTCTATTCATACCTTCACCAAGCATTACCACCTGCCAATCCTCTCCAAATCCAGGACAGGCTTTGCCACCGCAGTCTTACAAGGCATTCTAACCAGGCCCCAGTCTTCTTGACTTCCGCCACTCTTTTCTTCATCTTCGAGAATCAAACCAAGTGTGATGACTGCAACAGTGAAATACGAAGAACATAGTACAGTTGTGTACACTTACTATAAATGTAGATGTTCGAGTGTATTCAGTGTTGCAGCCCTGGATTCCCACACTCCACCCCCCTTGTCTCTCTTTGTCTCTCTCTTCCTTTCTCCTTACAGGGAATTTTTGGTATTAACTTTCTACTGGTGATGTTCTTCCACCATAACCTAGCTCCCTATTTGACGCATCCTGACAGTTGGGGCAAGAAAAACAGATGTAATGGCGTCGGCTGCCTGATGTTATACCACTGACAACCTGCTGTCAGTCCTGGAGCATCAGCAACCGATGCAGAAATACTAAGCCTCTGGTATTCGGGCCGACTGAGGGCTACCTCTGGTAGGATAACCCAAGTGTGATGACTGCAACAGTGATTACACTTGAACATCTACATTTATGGTAAGTGTACACAACTGTACATTATAGCCTAGGTTTGCTGTCACTTGTGCAAATAGACATTTCTTTTCAACAGTTCATAATCAACAAGCAGCAGACTTCATATTTCAGCATCCCTCGTGTTTGTCCTTCTTTTCAGCCACACCTAGTATCTTCTTTTCTATCTCTTACGTTCCTTGGGAGTGTGTGCGTTCCCTACACAAGTCCCAAACCTATTATTAACAAATGTTAGCCGAGGTGATGTGGCCGATTGCTGTTCACCATTCATTTTTTTTATTAGAAATGTTATGAATTCCATCAGAATCCGTAAGTGCATAGAGGCTTAGTTAAGTACATGACTTATGGAGATAGTCATAGCTGTATCTGAGCTTACTGCACAGATTGCTGACAGTATATATATTAGAAAGGGCATGTAGCCTTAAAGCAAGTATATTTTGTTAGTAAATGAATTATAGAAATATCCATAGATGTCTGCAATGTTTCTGGAGAAATCTCTGAAAACATGTTTTACAAATGCCATGCAGCGTAAGTTAGGATAGTTGGTGGTTTGTTTTTATCATAACAAAGTTGGTTATATTCTGTATTTGTCATTCACCTTACTGGACTAATTCTGTTATACATATGTATGTATAACTGTCAGGATGGTTAAATTGTAATAATCTTTCAGCAAGTTTGTTAACGTACAATGCACTTTCACAACAATTTCTCATTACTTACCAATTACTTGTGGGTTTGTTTAATGTGCCATTGCTACTGTAATATTTCCTTATGCACTGAGCTATTCTGAGTTTATTGTGATACATTTAAATATTACAACATTATCCGCAGGTTTAACTCTGATATCAGTGTTGTTGTTGTTTGTCTTTCGGCTTTATCCTGGTAAGGGGTCGCCATAGTGGAACTCTGGTCCGCTAATGATCGGCAGTAGATTTTTATGAAACGCCGAGGTGCCAGCTCAATGCCCAACCTTCAACGAAGGCACGCCCATTTAAGCACGCATGTCTTTCGAACGCTACCCAACCGCAGGGAGGACATACAGACTCCACATAGAAGGCACTCCCAAGCCAAGCCGAGAATCAAACGGGTAGCTCTGTTATCAGTGTAATGTGCCGAAATCCATGAACGTTACAGAATCTAGCACGATGTCTTCAGCTCTAGATAACAAAAATGCTTACGCATTAACAGGCAGTGCACATGAGTGTATAAAATTTGGACTGGGAGTTTCACATTTGGGAACGTATAAAGTTCTACCACTAATATCATCTGAAGTCGTATACAATAATATAACACTGTATTACCATTGCTAAATAGTGTGTTGATATATTCAGAATGTTATGGATTGCATGACTGATTACACTTAAGCGAATCTTCTGCTATAAATTGCATTTACACATACTTTGTACAACAGTATATATTATCCTTTCCTTGAGTCATATCTATTTTAGATTTAAAAACATGTATGCAGTTTTGTTGATATTGAGAGTGACTGCAATTTTCAATGTGTTTCACAAAGATTAAAATTAATTCTGCATGAATATGGTATTGAATAGCACATTCTACATGAAACACTACATTATCTTGCAATTTAAAATATTACTGCATTACTGAGCATTACATATTTTTATAATTTATTATTACATTCATATTATTTATTGTTAACACTGACAACATGTTTCCATTACAAACTATTAATATTAAATGCTTTTCAGGTTATTTACAGAGGCAACAAATATCATTTATGATACAGTGTAAAGCATGCTATTTTAAATGAATGCTATCACACAAAATGAAGGAATGCTATTATGGAATTGGAACTGTTGCAGTAATAGACTACTCATAACCTGATGTCTTTTAAAGATTGACTGGGTAAGTAACTCATGAAAGTGGCGCAATGTAGCAATACATTATAGAATTCTTACACTATATATCATGTATGCAATAAATTTTGAGAAGGTGGTACATAATACTCATATTACCTTGTATTGAAAACACAGTTTGCTGCATTTTATTCTAATTCTACATAACAAGACTTTCATTTTCAGAAACATAACCATTTAGCACATAATTCTTTTAAACTTTCTTCTGAATTGAATACTGTATAATGCTTTTCATCTATAAGGTGCTTAAATGTGTAGTAATATTAATGTCAATGTTGGCATTGTCATTTAATAGCTATTCTCCACACACACACACACACACACACACACACACACACACACACACACACACACACACACACACAGGCAAACTTGCGTACACACTATCAGAATTCTGTCACTATATTACAGCCAAAGGAGATATGTTCAAGCTTCAACTTTGCTGTAATCACAATTACCTTGTCAGAGGTTCCCAGGCATGTAAGCATAAGATTAATCTCAAAAAAAAAAAAAGATGGAGTGAAATGTATTCTTAAACCAGTGAACCTATATTAAAAGTAATATTCAAACATTTGGGAATTCGCAGTTCTAACAGCTCTAGAATTTTGTTTTTCATCATGTAGATATGGCTTCATGATGTTATAAATGGAAATTATTTTTCCCCAGTGTAATGTATTGTACAAAATGTAGAAAGAGGCAATGTCTATAGGCATGATGTAACAGGCTGTTGTACCTAGTAAGGAGGAGATGAAGCAATAGTTTGATGTACACCTCTTCTATAACAATGAGGGAGAGGCAGTAACACACTTAAAGAGGTCTAGAATCGAAACCATAAGAAAGGCATTAGTATAGCTACTGCAAAGGGAACTGTATTTTGTTTATGGTTAGTTGTTAAGAAGGAGTCCATGTACTACCCGAAACTTGCCCCAGCAATGATTTTAAGAAATATAATATATAATGGTAAGAAATTTTATTAGAAAAAATGAAGGTAAAGTGATAGAAAGTCATGAAGTAAAAATCAACACAAAACAGTTGTTCACAAGAGACTTAAACAAGGTGCTCATCTAGTAACTGGGAGGACAAAAATAGAGGCAGGAGGATGAGTGGAATGATAGGGACTGCAGAAAGTGAGACAGGTAGAGAAATTACAAACCAAACCAGAAACCGGCACAATGAAAGTTGTCCAAAATAGGAGACGAAAAGTTAGTTGCAAATAAAAACAGGATTTATTATATCCAGTAAAAACACTCCAACGAACAACATCCAAATCTTTCAGTTAAACCACACAGATATTAAGCGCTTTCATCTCCGCACCCGGAGACTTCATCAGAATAAAACTTAATGAACTTTGATTGCCTAATATACAGGCTGTTGGTCTTAATTAAAGTCATTTGCCCAATGATCTTTAAACAATTACAGTGACAAACTACTTAATTGGTTTAGCTTAAACATTACTTTGAAGCAAGCATAATAAAACTCCACAGTTAAAAATCTTTATACGTGGGGTTGAAATGAACTTTAGTTGCAATCACTTCATGAACTCATACTCAGATTTTATAAAACAACTATATATATAATGTGTGATTATACATTGAGTGTGCATATAATAAAACATAATAATAAACCCACCATCTGTTTTATTTTGCTGCTCAATTTTCAAGCCCTACCTGTTTCAAATAAATTAAAACTAAAACGATCCCTGGTATCACTAAAAACTAATACGTGTACTAAAAACTTGTGAGCGTGTCTTGCAATCCATTTAAAATATGCATAAAATAAATCAATCGATTAAATAAGTTAATAAATAAATAAATACCATAAACATTCAAACATGTAAGGTAAATAATGAATAGTACATGCATAAATATGTCTATCTATAGTGATGCCTAACATCTGTAAATATGATTATGTTTATATAAATGTAAATATGCAACCATGTATAAATAAATTCATTGATTTATAAATATTAAACATAAATATTAATTCTAATGAAATATACTAATATAGATATAAGTATTAAATATGCTACTATAAAATGTATATGTTATAAAATATTATATATAAAATTTATGTATAAAATGTAATGTTAAATATAATGTTAATTAGTGTTAATAATTTACCAAAAATTCCTCATGTTCCTAGGTTTACTGTACTTGTTTGGTCATTTTGGGATCTGCAGCTAGAAACTTCAGTGCTGGGGAA
>NC_056732.1:958013402-958023402 GCF_019279795.1 Protopterus annectens
GGAAGACGGCAGGTGTCCCAAAGGAGATTGCTGACAGAGAGATAGAGAAGAGAAAAGGAGAAATCATTGAGTCTAGAGTGACCCCTTTATGGGTGCGAGCTTCAGCAGACAATGTGAATCTAATTTGTATGATGAAATGCTGGGAACTGAGAAAATCTTTAACCCACAAAGTCGCATCAGTACTGATTCTGGCAGATAAAAGGAACGTAGTAGAAAGGAGTGGTAGTGGGAAATGCTTTTGTTAGATCAACAAATACTATGCCAGTCAGTGGACATTTATTTCTACTAATGAGAGTGCCATCTGTCAAAGTATATAGAATGGTCAGGTCCATATTAAAAGCACGAAGGTGTACTTACCCGAATACGTAAGCACTGACATGTCTTCATCGAACTGCGAAAACATTGATCATCCTGAAGCGCGAAATCCGAAATGTCAAATTGCCATGGGTGGCCCTTCTGTGGTATAGCTCCATAAGGTAAGTGTGCAATAGTTACAGACCTTAGAGTTAGGGTGTGGGTTAAGGTAAGTGCATAGATGGTAATGTATATGAGATTTAGTGTAGGGTTAGAAGAAGGGTTTTGTTAAGTGTATGTGAGCAGATTATTTAGTTTGTTTGGGTATAGCTTCTTAAGGTATGTGTGCGATAATTACAGACCTTAGGGTTAGTGTGCGGGTTAAGATAAGTGCATACATAGTGGCTTATGTAAGATTTAGTTCAGGGTTAGAAGTAAGGTTTAGTTTAGGGTTAGAAGTAAGGTTCTGGTTAGTATATGTATGTGGTTTATTTAGTTTGATTGGGTAGATAGTATGTAGCGAGCGGTGGGGTGGGACAACTATGACAGTTCAAGTTTTTGAATTTTGTGGTTTAGGGTTTTCGGTGTATTCACGGTTCATGGAATATGTGTTGGCATTCATGTATTCAGGTAAGTACACCTTTGTGCTTTTAATATAGACCCAGAATGGTCATAATACTTCTTCCAGACCAAAAACCACATTGTTGGTAATTAAGAATTTTTAAAGTTTTTAAGTGGTTGGCTAACTGAATATAAATGAATATGAAAGTGCTGGCATCTTTCTTTTACCATATTCAGTCATGTTCTCTCTCTTTATATACATATGTGTTTGAATAAATGTGGATAGTAAAAGAAAAATCAGTGTAGATTGCTAACCAAAATAGCTGCAATAATCTTTTCATAGAGTAAACCAGTTAGTAGAGTTGTTCTGAAATTTAGGTAAGAAATTATATGCTTTAAGAAATTTTAGAGCAAGTTTTGAAAAGTGGTTAAAATTTACATCAAACAAATTGAGCTAAAATTAGATATATAGCAAAAAAAATAAATAAATAACGTATGCGCTTCTTTATTACTTAAATACTGGTATGGTACAGTAAGACTATTTGTCAGTTCATGTTTGAATGAGCTGCTTTGAATAAATTTAATTTTGAATTAAGCTTCTAGAAAGAAGTACAAGAGCAGAATTTATGCAGTAAATCTGCATTTGTTGCATTACAAAATGAGCAAGATTATTAAGTTCATTATCATTAACTCTGTCAGTAAATACAGAGTGTCTGTGGTTGTGGCTGGGTGTTGTGTTTAAACTAGGGAATATGATCTACATATAGGTTATGAATTATGTTGATACTCAATCAGCCTATGCTGCTGGAGCAGGCATTTACCTTGTAGCCTTTAGCCTGGGTTGTACTAGTTATAAAAGGGCCCAAGACAAATGACTGTTTGGCTGAAAAGACCAATTCGACTTTCCTGGTCAAATAAATCTTTAATAGTCAGAGTATCCAAAAAAACTGCCTAGACAAAGGTGATATGTGATCATCACAGTGTGTGACACAATGTCTGCAGCTGGGGACCTGAACATTTGGAAGTCTGCATTAATTCCAACCTCAGGTATTGAATGATATGTATTGCTAACACTGGAGTTTTAGGACTTAGGCTACTCATACCCATTATTAAATATAAGCTGTTTCGTAACACCAAATATCAACTGCAACATCAAATACAGCTTTATGAGGATCAAGTTCTCCACCTGAAAGCTGGACTCACAAAAAAAGTTTCATTTTATATAGCACAAGATGCATGGTCAAAGGTAGCAAATGAGACAAAATGGGAAGTCTTGGGGTTAGGCATTACTAGCAAAGAAGTAAACACTAAAGAAAAACAAGCAACATGCAAGTATAGATTTCAGTGTATGTATGTTGCCTGACAAAAAATATATATATTTTTTATACTTAGACGTTGGTAAAGAAATCATTATGTATTAGTCCTTGTTCTCATCTGGAGTGAGGTCTGTCTGCATATATACACAATATCAACCAGAATGGATAGATGGAATTTCAAGAGACATGAGATAAATATGCACAGTGCTACCATATTTTGTTTACCTTATTCAGTCATTTTAATTACATGTCGCAAAATACATATTTCCATATTTTAGACTTTTGTAAGGAAGCCTGAGACTACACAATGGGAATGCCCTATCCTGAAAGTCCCATTCTTCAGTAGGAGAGGAAACGATAGCGGCTTCTTATCCAGCATCTGCAGCCCTTGTGGTTTCCTCACTCAGAAAATGCTATGGTTATAATTTAGCAAGACTTCTACTTTATAATCTCTGTTTACTCAAGTCTAAAACAGTGAAAAAATAGTAACTCCATCAAACTTTTAAATGTGAGCATAAGACAAATTTCAGTATTCTTTCTAATGATTTAATTTGCAAAGAAACTGTTTAGCAGATCTCAGAAAATATACTTTTCAAGATCTAATCTGATTCACAAACAGTTTCTCCTTTTTTTCTGTAATAATAATAATAAGAATCTGAGACAGCTGAGTGACTCAGGTATTTATGGATAAACACAGTTGTAGTTCAAAAATATCTCCTAAATTCCCATTCTAGCAAATCTGAAATATGTTTATTTATTTAGAAGTCAATAACATGGAATAGCTAACCATTCTTTTCCGTATATACCAAAATATCTATTGCAAACTATAAACTTTTACCGCAGTCTAGCCAAAGAAATATCAGAATGCATTTGTACTTATCAAAATAATTAGACTAATTAGGTTAACCTTTTTGTTAAAATAAGGCATTTGCAATATCTGATTTTTCTTTCATGCTTGCTTTGCAAATGCCACTCTTTATTATAGGCTAAGAGTAAAAATGCAGATGTTTGTTCCATAAATGTAGGTCATTCGGAAACAGCAGGGCAGTCTGATCAAAGCTCACTAGAATTTTAAAGCAGCTGAAAAACAGTGGAAGGTTTTATAAAAGCCATCTTCAGCCCCATTAATAATTTATAAATGAAAAAAAATTGCTTTCTTAAGAAATAAGATGAGAGGTTGGATATGCATGCTAATGACTCATTTGTTGTGGAGACATAGAGCACAAAAGGGAAATCAGCCTTTAATGTCTCCTCATTGGCATTAGTGCTGTAATAAATATGGATGTTTTTATCCATTATGCCATTGGAAGATAAAAGTTGTTTATTGTGGTTACTTCAGACATGAGTGTTTCATTCGCTTTGAGAAAGCTAAGAAATAGAGATAACTTGAATGTAAGCCTAAAAATGCAGTATCTCTGGAGATGACCTTTCAATCAGTGTCGACTAGAAAAAACAATGTGATTCCACCAACCCTGTCAGTCAGTTTGTAACACCATTTTGGTATGTGCATCTGCCTGTGCATTGCTAATTATTTTGGTATTATATTTATTATTAAGAGAAGAGAAGAGAATTAGAACTGTGTTTTTCAGAAGATAAGGGAATACTAATGTATAAAGCCTTTATGGGATGAAGTGCCCAACTATCACAAACATTCGTTATATATCAGTAATTATGAATCACATCACAAAAGTATATATGTTGGCTTTATGACCATGTCTGTTGTAAAAAATACATTATAACTGAAATAAGAATAAATGTACGCCTCTCAGCAAAACATAATATTAGTTCATTCTTGGAAGGGTAATATCTTATAGTGAATTTCAGGTGCTACCTTATCATTTGATTTAATAGTAGTATGCTACATTGCTTTCCCAGACAGAGAGAGAAATATTAGTTATTTTTCTGTATTTTGTTTATGTGAATACATCATTTTATGATAAGTACTTCAGATTATATGTTATACACATATTTAATGAGATAAAAAAATTCAGTTCTGATAGCATCAACATTGTGTTATTTCAGAGAATAGAACACTTAAAATGAAAGAATTAATTAACAGTGATCACAGCATTTTTAATTAGCAATTCAAAACAGATTTCGACAATTATAATGTTTGAGACATAATTTAGAAGTAACCTATTAAATAATATGCAGTCATAACCTATATTGCTTTGCCAGATGTTAGACCATTACTTTTATTTATAAAATCAATCTCTTCTTTTATATGCTAGCTTGTTTCTTTTGTCAAAGACTCTTCCTGTGTCTGTTTGTGTATGTTTGTGTATTGTGTATGTGGGTGTAAACACAAAAATATTTTTCTGAATTTTTTCCTTAGCTTATCAGTGAGATGCAGAAATATTATTTTTAATATCCTTTTATATGCCCCAGTGAAATAGACACTTGCTGAATCCATAATCCCCTTTTCCCAGTTTAGCACATGAGGTCAGGGTGTCTCTCACTTCAGTAGTGATAAACATCTAGTGCCAAGGTTTATACCACAGAGTGGGTTGCCTGCAGCAGTAGTTCTTCTACACCACACTCCTATGGCCAGTTTAGTGTGTCTAATCCACCTACTGCATGCCTTTGGAATGTGAGAGGAAATCAGAGCACTCAGAGGGAACCCACACAAACAGAAAGAGGACATACAGACTCCACACAGAAGGCACCTCAGCTAAGAAATGAACCAGGGAATCTCTTGATGTGAGGTAACAAAGCTATTCACTGTGCCACTGTGCCACAAGATACTTGCTAAATGACATTAGTACTATTCAAATGAAAAAGTATTGATGTCTTACAAAAATTAAAAACTGTCACTGTCTTACAAAAATGCATACCTGAAAAAAAGACAAGTCTTCCTGGTGTTCTCCAGAATATCAGGCTCCTGCAATAGACTGTGGCACTGGTGTCTTAAACAAAAATATAGCTTTTCTATCAGCAAAACATTCGGCAATAAGTGGCTAATATTCAAGGAAAATTCTAGCTATCATTGTAAATTGTTTTATAAACTTTAAAGGGAAACATAGTGATCTGCATACTGTGGAGTCTTACAGTGCAGCAAAGCGTCAGCTTTGCATTGTACTTGCTATGTTTGAAATTTTAGACCATCAAATGATATTAGTGTTTACATTGTTTTATATTTACTTTGCAATATGTTGCATCTAATAAGAAATAATTTTACCCCAAATATCTGCTTCTTTTCCCAAATCCCCTATATATACTTTTTGATTAATTTTGTAAGTCACAAGAACAGCAGAGACACATTTGGCATAATTCAGACTTACTAGAGTATAACAGAGATGTGACATATTTACCAATGTATATCTGAAGCTCAAGTTGGTCTAGTCTGAATTTAGGTCAATACTTGATAATATGTTCAGTCATTGTGATATACTCAGTCTTCAAATGCACGGTAACAATTTCTTTAACAAAAGAAACTGGATAAAGCATACAACTCAAACATTTCCTTTCCTTCAATGCATTGCAAGATCAGAATTGATCTTTTTAATTTAGTATGGAGTATATGAATGCAAAAATCCCCAGATGGTGGAGGTGTACAGTTTGTCTCATCATAAAACAAAGTTTTTTATTGTTCAGGATTTCACATTGTTATGATCACAGCTGGGTGTGCTTAGGAGCAAATCATGCTATATTTGTCCTGGAAGGATGAACATCTGTTTTTAAAAGTTTATTGTTTCAGACAATAAGCCAGGTTTCAAGTATTGAAGATATGTGACAATCAGTGAAAACAGAAAAGCGTGTTTATATCTAGTATGCTAAACGTTTGGAGGAGCATTCAAAAATCCTTTGCAAACTACTCAAACTCGCCCAACCATCTTCTATAGTATGACAGGCTACATTTACACAGAAAGATGCAGTAATGGCATTATTTTGGTTATGCACAAAGGTAGTCGATTAATGAAATAATAGTAATAATAATAATAATAATAATTCATACATGAACACACACACACCCACATTCAAACACGCACACAAGCACGCACGCACACACGCACACACACACACACACACACACACACACACACACACACACACACACACACACACACACACACACAAACACACACACACACACACACAAATATATATATATATATATATATATATATATATATATAGAGAGAGAGAGAGAAAATTTTCATGGAGTGTTGCACAAGGCAGCACTATGCTGATATTTGTTTCATGTACCACTTTTGTGTAGTATGGAATCTAGAACCAACTTACACTGTCATCACAGAGGCAACTACATTTTTTTCTATGAATGAAAGTCAATGCAAGAATACTCATATATTATTCACGAGTAAGTGTCTGTTATTTCTATATTTTTCTCTTCAGGAATCTATTGAAAAAAGGTAAGTTAAGTAGGACAGTCCTGTCTGCAATGTAACTAAATAACTAATAAAGTGTAATGAGAAATAATTCATATATATAATAATAGCATCACCATTTTTTTATTTGAAGTATTTAGTGATGCATTAACATTTTGTATGGCATTCCAAATTAGTCAAAATTTGTAGATGTACGTTTTTAATTAAACTTATTTGATTTTTTACATTCTCATTGGTTGGACATGTCATGTGAGAGTCTGGTGTGCTTTTTTAAAAAAGATGGAGTGTGGTTGATGTAAATGTTTTCTGAAGAAGTTCTAGTCAATAAATAGAATGCAGGTGCTAAAAGAAATTGGTGTGCGTATCTGCTGTGGCTTTTCCTTAGCAGTTATACTAAATAACAAACTAAATGAAAAAGTAACACATAATAAATTAAACGTTGCACCCCATACATTACTAATTGCAAATACCATTCTTAAGCAGGGAGATTATCCCCTGAATTCACTAATCCTCCGTGCAGGACTAATCTAGTCCTGCAAGGAAGTGCCAGTCTAAGAGGAGGATGGCAGCTCGCCATGCATATTAAGGAAGGTGAGCTGCCTGAACACCTGATGCTACACGGAGCATGGACGAGTGCAGGGTGTGTGTCTGCGAGCAGAGCTCTCAGAATAAATACACCCCTGCAAAGTAGAACAGAAGAATATGTACATAAAAGAGCGAGACCGCTCATAAGTGTCTGTATATCCCCACCAACAGTCCCCATGTGCTCAACAGCAACAGTGCACTGAAAAAAAAACACGAAGAAACCCTTGTAGTAATGTATTTAAAACTCTGAGTACAGTTAATCATAGGTGCGTGGGTTTGCCCATCACTTAGCTATGGGTAAAGCAGCATGAAAGGCTGAAGAGGATAACAAGGAAGAAATAGCAAATGAAGCAGCACAGCAATAGCATAGTGGTCAGAGCATCCACCTAACGAGGAGGCATTCCCAGCTCATGTCCCACTGCAGCACATACCATTTTCCATGTAGAATCTGTATACAAACATGTATGTACATTTTATTGCTGTATAACCTACCAAATAACATTGAAATATGAACTGGAGTACTGCATGAAATGCACATGTGAAGAGTCAGTACCATAATGAATAAGTCAGCAATAAGCAAGCGTAAGCACAGATAAATAGTAGTAAGCATATGTAAGCAATAGTAAGCATGTGCAAGTGCGTTTGGGTGGGGTGAAGCACGGCCGACACAGATCAAGCAAAGGAGATGCTAACTGCATGTAACACACTGTGACCAGAAGTCAGCAGTGCTAAACTCTGCACAAATGCTCTCACAACCCCTCAAAAGTGCCTTAAGCACACCGTATCCAGTGGCCGGTGTCACGTGTGGGTCTGTCTACACTAACGGAGTCAGTCATAGGTATCGCAAAGCATATGTGGCAAACAAGGTTGACCGGTATGCACAAGAAACACAGTATCCAGCAATACCAGTGAATGTTACCGGATATGTACCTAAAGAATTAGAGGTATATCTGTTTGTATGAATATCCATAATTATATAGATATATACCTCCCCTCTCCGTAGTACAAATGTATACATACATAGATAGACATATAAATAAATACCCACAAATACAGATATACATATTCAGACACCCATATATCCACATGTATATATATATATGTATATATATATATATATATATATATATATATATATATATATATATATATATATATATATATATATATATATATATATATATATATATATATATATATATATATATATATATATATATATATATATATATATATATATATATATATATATATATATATATATATATATATATGGGTATAGATATACACACATATATAACTATGATAAGATACAGCACCTAAGAATGACATATGTTCACATGCCATACCAATGGAGGTGAGGGGCCCAAGCAAGAAACGTGTAACACTTAGCATGGCCCCCCCCCCCCAGCCAGACAGAGGAAACATACAAACAAACCCACAAACAATGCAAACAATCCACTGCTCCCCAGACCACAGGCAGGATACAATTGGGAGGGGGGGGACACAGTGGACCTGTGAAGTCTAATCTTGGAACAGAGACAGGAGCGTCCCTTGTGGGACACCCCAAAAATTGTCTTGTCATAGGAGGAATCCCGTGCGATGACCTATCAAGGCAGGGTGTGCACATATCTGGACTACAAGGATAGGAAAGCCTGATGACCCATGGGTCGAGACAACGTACGAGATGGGTCCCGTGAAGTGGAGCGTGGGCAGTGTGTAGTGGTGTGTTTAGACCCGACCTGCACCCAGAGTAAGGATGAGTGCTATAGAGGAGGTGAGGGTGGGGGCACTATGGGTATTTAATTATGGGTCTAGGCGTGCAGGTGTTTGCTGGAGTTGGTCTATTCGGACCTCCCCATGGATGTAAGCAATAATGTTCATTGGCCAGAGCCGCCACCCAACAGGCAACCACTCCTGCTACGTGTACAAATGTATACATACAGAGACAGAATATAATTAAATACCCACATATAGATATATACATATGCAGACACCCATACATCCATATGTCGTTAGATATATATATATATATATATATATATATATATATATATATATATATATATATATATATACAGCAATGTATATATATATATATATATATATATATATATATATATATGTGTGCATACATATACAGATATATATATATATATATATATATATATATATATATATACACACACATACATATACAGATATATATATATATATATATATATATATATATATATATATATATATATATATATATATATATATATATATATATATATATATATATATATATATATATAATGTGTGTAAATATACACATATATATAGCTAAGATATGATACAGCAGTAAAGAATTATATATGTTCACAGGCCATGCCAGTGGGGTGAGGAGTCCAATCAACAAACGTGTAACACGTAGCATCAACCCCCCCCCCCCCAGCTAGACAGGTGAAACATACAAGCATACAATACAAGTAAACACACCACTGCTTCCCAGACTACAGGCAGGATACTACCAGTGGTAGAGACCCACCAAGTGTAATCTTTAAATGAAGACATCAATGTCCCTTGTGGGACACCCCAAAAAATTGATGATGATCGGAGTCAGTTCCTGTAATGATTTATCTAACCAGGCCATGTACGTACACGGACTACTAGGATGGGCAAGCCTGATGACCCATGGGTCGAGACAATGTACGACTTGAGTCCCGAGACGTAGACAGCGGGCAGTGTGTAGTGGTGTGGTTAGACCCCCACCTGCACCCACAGTAAGGATAAGTGCTGTAGAGGAGGGGCAGGTGGGGGAACTATGGTTATGCAATTATGGGCCTAGGCATGCAGGTGTTGGCTGGCGCAGTTGTATTCGGACCGCCCCAGGGATATAAGTAATATTGCGAA